>NC_050182.1:34267155-34374655 GCF_008315115.2 Sander lucioperca
TTACAAAGCCCCCTGCCTCTTTGAGCTTTGGCTCCTTTTTCTGACAGCAAATAGCTTTTCTCGTCTTCCTCCATCAGTGAGCGCAGATAGCACAGATACAGAATGCTTTCTAGCTATCTAACTCTTGGCAATCTGTTCATCCCACCCTTAGATAGTGTCCGTCTGGAAAAGGAGGGGGTAAGGGATGGACAATTGGCCAAAAACAACTCCAGGAAGGTCAAATAAATAAGGCTAAATTCAAGCAGAGCTTTAAGAAAACTCCTGAATCTACAGATATCCCTACAAGAGGGGAAGTGAAGAGGCGTCTGCAATAAAAGAAAGGACCAGGGTGTCACTGACTTTGTTGTGTTGGCTTCCTGGTCCCAAGTAAATGCCATCAGGTATTTTAAGCAAAGCCTGGAAAGTGCTCTCTCACACACACACACACACACACACACACACACACACACACACACACACACACACACACACACACACACACACACACACACACACACACACACACACACACACACACACACACACACACACACACACACACACACACACACACACACACACACCTCATGTGAAGAGGCCCAAGATTGATATGTGCACAGCATGTTATAAATCAACAAGCTTAAAATTGATTCGTGCAAAATCAATTGCAGTCCAAATCCCACGTTGGCTGCCTTTAATTCTTATCATAAATCTTCTCTCTCACTCACACAAAAGAGCTCATATTCCTGCCACAACGGGACTCAAGTTATGAGAAAGTACGGAAGAAAGACGATCCCGTGATGACTTTTCTTTAAGCTCCACTGATGTGTAGACCAACTCTACACGTGGGCTGTAATATACTGTTTTTGAGAAATAACCTTATTTCATTTCTTTTAACATTAAACAGTCAGTGTGCACACAACGCAGGGCCAAGCTGATTTAACTAAGATTACTAAGAAATGTCAATATACAGGACAGTGGTTCCCAAACTTTGTATCTACAAAAGGGGGCCCCAGTCGACAAACATTTTCAGTATTTAGCATCCCACAGTTTTGGAACCACTGATATAGGAGATTACATGGGACCTAACAAAGGACAGGAACGCATTGTGCATCATTATTGTATCACTTTTCTAGGGCTGGATCCGAATATCCGTTCGTTGGGCAGGTATTCGATTTTCAATGTTGGGATTCGAATATTCAGTTTTTTGTTTTTTTTTAAACATGCATGAAGGCTGAAATTCACTGTGGTGTTTTGTAGGGATTAAGCTGCTAGCTAAATGTCCGCTACAAGCAATCTTGTAGCGGACATCAAGCAAGTCTGATGTGTGTAGAGGTCTGAATGGTTATACTGTAGGAGCCTGGTGTAGTTTCAGGCGACAAGGTAAAGATAGTACGGCCGTGCATAAAGTCCGGTCTTTCAGTTTGTTTTGAATTCCTGCGACAAAACGTTGAGTCCAATTCACCTTTTGGAGAAAAGCAACCCAACGTTACCCTGCGGTGGACAATCATATAACGTTAACCGGCTACCAGACTCGTCAGTCCGTATCGCGGCGTGCGAGTCTCGTAACGTTTACAGTAACAGGAAACATCACAACCTCCATCGCTGCTCCAAAAAAAGTTTTAAACACTATAAAGGCAAAAAAATGAAAAACAAGCACTGAACTGCCCGGGATGACTGTCTCCTAGCTTCGTCTCTTTTCTCTCTTTTTCTCCGTGAAATAAAGCTGCCTTCAGGTGTGGACGGAAATGTTGGTTTCCCCCGCCGCTGCCACCGATGCTTCGAATATTCGCTGTTGAAAAGCACCCAACCTTCAAAGCTCAAAAAAAAAAAAAAGGTATTCGGTACAGCCCTACACTTTTCAAACAGAATAGAAGCTGCTAATTCTTGTGAGCTGTTGCAGTTAGGGATTAATAGCATTTGATTGAATCTGATTACAGTATTGAAACAGCTTATTAAAATCTGAATACATTCAAATCCCTTAGTGTTCATCTTTTAAAGAAACTCCAGCCAAAAATGACTATGATGCTAAATATTCCGCTGAAATCTGTAGGCTGAGAGGACAGAAACGTTTTTGAGTGACCTTAATGATGTTCACAACCTCTGGCTACAACATGCTAATGAGGGGAGATAAGATAGAACTTAATACGTCATTTTTTGCGCCAAAGATGCTCTGTATACATAGTAAAATAAATGTTCATAGTAGCAGCAAATATTAAAAGGTTGATTAGGTATGTATCAATTGATGTGTTACAGAGGGGACGATGATCTTTGGCTGAGGCTCAGTCCTCGACGCAGTGGCTGCGGGTTCGATTCCGACCTGCGACCCTTTGCTGCATGTCATTCCCGCTCTCTCTCCCCTTTCGCGTCGAAGCTGTCCTGTCACAAATAAAGGCCTAAAATGCCACACACACACAAAACAATCTTTAAAAAACATTATAAAACGACACCTAGTTTGGATCAGTCCACATAAGTATGCAATTACAAATTAAGTGAAAGACGACTCGTAGAAAATTCATTGTCAGCAGTATTCTTGTAAGGATGTCATTATATAATTATCATGAAATCTAACTGTTTTGATACTATTTATGGTCTGCATTTTTTCAGCAATAAACATTCTGAAATAACATTTTGAAATGACGTCTCTTTATATTAGTTTTTATTGTTAGTGGAAGTCCGCCATTCCCACGCTGGATTCAAATTGCCTTCAAGTGCTCAAGGGATTCACAGGAAACAACACAGCATGTAATCCAGTGTTATAGTTTTTAAAATTGTATCTTATTGATAACAGCACCACAGTTTACTGTTCACTCTCCTAATGCGTATCAGATGTATGTATGTATGTATGTATGTATGTATGTATGTATGTATGTATGTAGAAGTTGCTGCTAATGTAAACCCAACATTTCATACGGCTGCTGCTTCACATTCAAAGCATTCAACTGGAGAAAATGTGAGTGGCTGTTACTGTGAAGTGGTCACAAGAAACACAAGCGGGAAAAAAAAGAAAGAAAACGGTCCTGTTCAGGGTTCTTATTCCATCTGCAGGTCATTTTTAACATTTTCAAGGGAGTAATTGAAAAAGAAGAAAACGCAAGGTAGACAACTTTACCCATTGTTGTGTGGAACAGTGCCCAGCATGAAATCAGATTGCGGCTGCAATGATTTCTGACTGACTTACACGTTTGTTTGGCCGTGCTGTAAACACTCAGTTGCTTTTCTGTGGTATGTTCTTTTTTTGAAGAAGAAGAAGAAGAAGCTGCTCAATTAGGGTCTAATGAAGTATCATTGGGTTTCACCAAAACAACCAGGACTGAAATCTTAAGGATTACAACTTAAAAATACCAAGTAAACTTAAACTGTAGATTATGTACGAAGCGGTGATAGAACAACACAGTAGTTTGTAACTGTACTGGACAGACAGGAGCATACAGTATGTCTCTACACTGGGTAATAAGTTACCTCTGGTGTCTGTGTGTGTTACAGCTGATCTGTGTCACATTATTCAGTGTGAACACCTTCCTGATTAGGCCTGCACGATTCGGGGAAAAAATTTTTTAGCTTCGATTCTCTGCCACGATTTTTTTCCTCATAACGTTCATTGCACACATGAACCATGACAAAACAAAACAAATTGGCAGTACCAAACAGAGATTTTTTTTTGTGGCACCTATAGCACATTGTGCATCACCACAAGCCTGTAAACATAGAGGCTTCAATGAATAAAGAAAATAAAGTACATACTGGCCATTCAAGTGCTGTAGGCTACCAGAAATAGTGACATATAACACACTGAACTAAATATGGCTCTGATACAGGCTCTATCTGAACTCCTTGAACATGTCTTTACATAATTAAAAACATGTCAATGTCAAATGCTTTCAATAAATTAATCGAAGGGGGAATTTTTATTTTATTTTTTTTTTTAAATCGGTCATTTAAAAATTAAATCGCGAACAGGGGTGAATCGAGATCGCGATTTTATAACGATTTATCGTGCAGGCCTATTCCTGATGAGCCCAGGCTTAAGGACCGGTGGCAAGTGGCCACTGCTAAAAGAAATGTTAAAATGAAAATAATTTACACATACTATATTATCTGCCTTTCCCCAGAACTTTCAAATCACAATCCCAAAACGTCGTGTAAAAAAGGGGCTACACCTGTTCCTTTATTCATGGTACAGGAATATGACCAGCGTCTGACGTAAATCATACATCAGAATAAATGAACAAAGCCTTTTTCAAACATACAGGCAGTCGTGTGATCTCAGTAGGTGTTTAATGGAACCCGTCGCTGTGCAGCACTCCATACTGGTGGCAACAGCAGCCACTGAAAGCTCTTCAAAAGCAAGGAAACAACCCAACACTACCACACAGCAGTGGTGATGCTGTCTGTGGGAAACCCTCCAGCTAAACCTCTGACAGACGGGTCATGACGCAACACAGCAGCAACTGCTGCATATCAACGCATTCAGGTGAAACATCTTTCATAACTCTGCCTGCAATAGACACCTTTCCTTCAACAGTCTGAATCCAAATGAGGCCACACACTAAACGGCTCGCGACTGTTTTTAATTTAACTGCTGCGATTAAAAATGTTTGGTTGATAAGGCTGAGAAAATGAATTACGAAAATCTCATTAGGAGGTCTAAATAATACACATTGAGGTGAAATATTTAGATTTTAAATTAGGGCCCGAGACTCTAGGGCAGCTTTAATGAGCAAGATAAAACGGAAGGAAGCAGCTGGCAGGTTTACGTCCTGCTACTGCGTTCAGGCACACCAGGCAAATAGGCTGCTTTGTGTCCAGTGCAGCGTAGGGCAGGAGGAGGGACAGCATCAGTCCATGGCAGTGAAGCAAGTTTGTCCTCTGCTGTTTATACTGAGGTACTACATAATATAAATACTACAATGTGTAGGCTGTGTGGAGTTAAATTCAAGATGTATTACAATGTACATGTTAGAGATCACTGGTCAGAGATTAGGAACACATAGAAGCAACAATCAGTTTAAAAGTAAAATAGTTAGCAATCTGTTAAAAATGGGTAATAACACAAAAGCAACAAGCCATTAAAATTGTTCAAAAGCCACAAATCCAGAAACAAATGCCTCACGCATGTATTTGTTCCCAACTGCCAAAAATAGGCTGAAAGATATCATCTTTGGCAATAATGTTTTATATAATAATTTGACTAAACCAGAGGAGTGCCATATCAGCAAAATTGTCAGTTGTCTGTAGTTTGAAAACATCAAATGTGAGCTAGTGGGGGAAATAAGAATCATACCTTGTTTAATATAAACAGAGGGCACAATTGACCAACAACTGACAAATAACTCTTTCCAAGTGGGATCTCTGAATGAGGTAGATATCTTTTAGACTAGAGCATCAAGTACTTTTCGCCTGAAAAGCAAACGTAACACAATAGACCAGAGAACAGGAGCCATCACTGAGAAGCTGCTTTGTGCTGTAAGGACACAATGGAGTGGGGGACACGCACTTCGGCTATTTATCGTTATTTGTAGGGCTGTCAAAATTAAAAAAAATAAATAACCCAGATTAATATATTCCATATTGAAGTTTGACCCGGAGCTGTTCTAGCCACCATTGGACTGTAAAATGAAGGAGGGAGACGAGAATGCGCTGCCTGGATCAGTGATTGGAACATTTACTTATAAAAATCTTCCTGAATAGGGTTGGGTACCGAAATCCGGTGTTAATACGGCACCGGTGCCTTAACGACCGGTATCTACCGGACCGAATAGCAACGCGGATTTCGACGCCTCATTTCAGTGCCACTGATATGTCTGCGCTTCTCTCTGATGCTCTGAAACAAACGTTACAGGCAACAGAAACATCGCTGCACGTGATGCTAGTTAACACTATACTCAACAGCAGCTAACGTTAGCCTACCGCTAGCTAGTAGCTGGATTAAACACGGTTACAATGCTGACAGCTAACGCTAAACGGTGTAAAGTCTGACTGTATTTCACTGTAGAGGATTCAACACCGGGATGTAATGCCGCTTTTCCATTACATGGTACCTACTCGACTCTACTCGCCATTTTTGGTTTTCCATTACGAAAAAAAGTACCTGGTACCTGCTAACAGGTGCTTTTTTTAGTACCATCTCAGTCGAGGTTCCAAGCGAGCTGAGCCGATACCAAAAGGTGACGTGAAAGCGACAGAGGGGGGTGTCCTGAACAAACCCGCTATTTTTAAATAGTTTAGCCAGCTGTGTTTTTTTTTTGCTGCCTCCGGCTTCATTTGAAACAAAATGTGTCTTCTGGCTGTGGCAACAACAACACACCTTCCACGTTCTGTGTGTGTGTCGCGTTAGATCACGGCAGTTTACTGCGGCGCCGCTGGTTTTACAGTTCTGCGGAGGCTCCAGGCAGAGCTTTCGCTGTAGCCTACGTACACACACGCCGGCTCGACGCATACACCAGCGCACAAGTATAAACACCAGGCCACTTTTACATAGGCTACGGCGAAAGCTCTGCGTGGAGCCTCCACAGAACTGTAAAACAAGCTCAAGTGGCCTGATGTTTATACTTGTGCGCTGGTGTGTGCGTCGAGCCGGCATATAAGACGACCAGCCATGCTGAGGCGGTACTAAAATCTGCAATGGAAAACGGACGCACAGTGAGTCGAGTCGAGGCGAGTAGAGTCGAGGCGAGTCGAGCAGGTACCATGTAATGGAAAAACGCCATAACAGTCTGCAGCTGCTGTTGTCAGACGGTGCGTTCAATGAAACTGGTAACCTACAGCCTCATGGAGCATTCAAAGTTATTGTTAAATGCCCTTTTCCCATCTGGTGGTTGTTTTTGTCGTTCAACAGCAATTTACTAGTGAAATAAGTTATTGTTATAACATTATTATTAACTCATTTAATTTTGACCATATGGCCTTACCATATAAACAAGCCATTCTTTAATGTCGCCGACTGTTGTTTAGTACCCTTCTTTTTTTTCTTTTTTCTTAAAAAGTATCGGTTCAGGAACGGTTAAGGCACTGGGCAAAAATGATGTATGTGATTAATTTAGATTAATTAATCACAGAGTACGTAATTAATTAGATTACATGTTTTTAATCGATTGACAGCCCTAGTTATTTGCATTATTTTATTCTGACCCTTTAAATGTTAATCAAATCAGTGTTTCAGCACGGACCAAAAAAGTAACACTCATGAATATTTTAAAACAAGAATTAGTCGAAAGGCTTAACTCAAACTTAATAGATTGTGTTTCAAAGAAGGCACATAGACCCTTTGGCAGGGCAAATATTAGGCTACATTTATAACTGTTAACGTTACTGAATTAAAAACACATTATTATGGTTACCACAGTTTAGTGACTGTAGCCTAATGTCAAGAAACGTTAATGCTTCTGATTATGAGCACGGCTATCAAATGCCTCCTATTAACATTTTTCTTTTGTGGTATATAACACTTGCGGCAGCATCGTTAATCTATGGTGCTCCCTTAAAGGTCCCATGGCATGAACATTTCACTTTATGAGGTTTTTTAACATTAATATGAGTTCCCCCAGCCTGCCTATGGTCCCCCAATGACTAGAAATGGCGATAGGTGTAAACCGAGCCCTGGGTATCCTGCTCTGCCTTTGAGAAAATGAAAGCTCAGATGGGCCGATCTGGAATCTTCCCTTTATGACGTCATAAGGCGAAAGGTTACCTCCCCTTTCTCTGCTTTGCCCGCCCATGAGAAAGAGAGAGACATCATGGCTTGCAAACAAGTGAAGCATGGCAGTTGGTCAAGGCCACACCCCCCCTCAATAGCATTTAAAGCTACAGACACAGAAATGGCACATCCTAAGGAAAGCTCATTGTGGGACTGGCTCTAGTGGCTGTTATTCTGCACCAAGGCTGAATTTCTGGAAAGAGACTTCAGATACAGTATTAGGGGACCACTAAGGCCTATATAAAAGCATCCAAAAAGCTGCATGTCATAGGACCTTTAATACAGACAAGCAGGGAGGTCCTGGTTTTAAAATGAAACGCCTCTCTAACGTCCCAAAAGCTAGCTTAACACCAGCTAATTTAGCTAAAATACAACCACTGCTAGCCTATTATTAGCCAGTTGGGAGGTTGTAAACAACAAATATGATCCGTTTGTTAGTAATGTATTTGTTTAAATAACGCAATATGTAGCTACTACAGGCATCAGCTATGGGACTAAACAGTAACGTTACAAAACACCGCTTCACATTGTGTCCGCCATGATGATGCTCACACTTTAGCTGCTAGCATCCTCCTCTGGTAACACTTTGGAACCAGTTACTCTGCCGGTCGCCACCGGAATTCAATACGTAGCTAGCTACACAGCACCGTAGTAACACTTACCAGTCCCTCAATTTGGATCTGTTTGACAGGAGAGTCCAAAGTGCCGCCTGTAGAAGCCATCACGGCGCTTGTTGCTGTACCAGACTCTTTACGTGAAGCCATCTTCAAAACGCCGCACGCGGAAAAAGGGAGGAAAGTGTTCGTTGACGGACGTTTCCGGTAAAGATACGTCCGTTTTCCTGTCCGCATAAAAACAAGGGCTACGCGTTAAGTTCCCCCTTAAGCGGCGACCATAGTATATAAGAAGGCTGCGACAAGTGGATTGCAAAAACTCAAACTGTTTGGTGTGTAGGGAGTTTATATTGATTAATCAATTGGCATAGTAATACGAGAGATATGTAATACATATCATATAATACAACAAGTAGATCCGGCCAGGCAATCCGATTGGTCAACTAGACATTTAGAACATGCTAAAATCAGCATAGCACACCCAGAGCCGTTTGAGCACACCATGCTCATCACTAAAATATTACTCCCATTTCCATGTCAACATTCCAGTTGTTTTTGAGACATTTGTATTAGTGAAAATAAATCACAAAGCACATGAACACACAGAAGATATCCAACAGAACAACCTCCTGTAATATTGCTTAATTAAAGATACAAAATAAAGACCATTCCCCCACTGGGCTCCTACTGAATTAATAGTAAACCTCGACTACTACTAGTACTACTACTATCACCACCAGTGTTTTCTATAAATACTGGCAATTCTTTGTACAACTCCAGGATGGGCTTGAGGCCTTTTTTCTGAACTATTGTGCAATCAGAACCACAAATACCACCTTAACCTCCATAAATACCAATGTTGGCCTCATTAAAATAACACCTGTACGGAAGAGGATTAGGGCCACATGTGAAAAAATGTATCGAGTTCTTAAATTAAAGTCAGAATTCTGACTTTCTTAAAAAAAAAAAATTAGAAAAAAAAAGTCAGAATTCTGAGCATAAAGTCAGAATTCTGAGATTAATATCAGAATAAACTCAGAACTCATACATTTTTCACGTGGCCCTAATCCTCTTCCGTTAGACCTGCAATGAAAAGGTGATTGCTTTAAATTACAGGTGTCATCAAGTAAAAAGGTGAATTTAAAAGCTATATAAACCATAAGCAAAACAAAAAATCCAGTTACCAAGTACTTAAAACACTTTATTTCAAATCTTTACAGATGTATCACAACTAGAGGTTACCCGAAGACTAAAAAGGTGGGATACTGAACTTAACTGTAACAAGAACATTACCTAGTTACATAATGCAAAAAGTTGAATAAGCAAACGTAAAAAGGTACAAAAAATATTACATAAAACTTAATTGATAAACGGCCTGAATTATACATCTGAAACATGATATTTAATGCCAGGTAAGATTCACCAATAATTTGACAGACTAATTGTTTTGTTTATCATGAAAGAACAAGTGCAATGAGGAGAATATGGGAGAGGTTACACTTCTGAGCAATAAAACAGTACCTTTCCAGAAAATGTACAGTCAATACAGGATTCCATGTGAAAATACAGGGCTCTTTATCTAAAATCTGCAATAATTACGTTGTGAGGGGCAATGGTACAAAACTTATGGAATAAGCAGACAATGGAAATTTAACTTACAAAACAAAATAAAGAAAAGCTTACAAATTGGTGACTGAAAAAAAAGTTGATTTATAAATATACTTGTTAGAGACATTCTTCCTCACTCCATTTCAACCAATTGAATACTGCATGATTCCATCTGTAGTACAGTAAAATCCTGTTTTGTTTTTTTAAAAGTTCCAACCCGTTCCCCACTACTCCCTCCCCTTCCCCAGAGAAAATGGAACAGGAAAACACAAAATAAAAAGGCAAAAAAGTTGAGTAATTTAAAAAGTATGTCTGTTGCAAGCAGAGTGTTTGTCTGTTCTTCCAATGTCTAAATAAGGTGGAATCTTGGTCCAGCGGTGGCAATGATGTCGCTGTAGGGCTCAGTCTGGGTGACCTCGATGGCTTGCTGCTTCTTGAGGACGAGGAAACTGTAAAACTTGGCAGCTGCCTGCTTCTTGTTGTTGTTCCGGCACAATTCAAGCAGGCTAACTGAGTCGGCGCCAGTCTTAGCCATGACGCGCTTTGGGGACAGAAGCAGTCTGTCAGTTTAAGTTCATGTAGAGTGAACAAGTTAACATGGAAAAAAGGAGAGGAAAACAATACTAGACCAGGATGCTGGGTTCCCAAAGACGGTGCTTTTCGGATTTAAACTTGTACATTAAAAAACTATTTTGCACATGGTTATGAGGGTGGAGGAAAGAAAAATTAACTGATAAAAAAAAAAAAAATGGGAGGTGATGAAAATGCATGCTAATTGAAAAACGGAGCAGTAAATTTGCATGTGAATTAAAAAATGGAGTGTTAAATCATCAAGTGATTTGATTAACTTGATTGACATTTTATTTTAAACAGTGTTTCTCTGATTATCAACTGGGCTGTGTTACCGTCTACCACTCATCATTCACAACGCCCAAACAACATTTATCATTGACAGCAAGCGATTTTTGTTATGTCCGCCCGAATGTCAATCAAAAACCATGCCCCCCTCAGCACTGGGGTTTCTGCTGCTTTCTCCAGCACTAGTCTCGCATTGCCAGACCTTCCTCAACAGCGCTGAGGAGGAGGGTCTGGCTAGTCCACACAGCATTCGGGACGGGAGAAAAACGTGCTCTGGTTCATTGGCATTTCTTTAAAACGAATCCCAATCGTCCTGGGCGGTGCTAAGCTCCGCACGGAGCCACTGCAAAATAGCCTCAGGAAGGAACTTGTTTTGGTGGAATGTGCGCGTTCAAAAGTTGTTTTAATCGTGCAACGGAAAACTCAGATTGGACAGAAGTGGAATGTCGTGGATATAGACTACTCCAGCACTGACCCGGCGTGGTGGAGATACACCTGGCTATGAGAGACTAGCTGCTGGCTGAATTCAAGTTGCTACAGCCCAACCAGAGCTCTGCTCCCGACTGCGTGGAGTGGCTGTGGTTTTTGATCGATATTTAGGTGGAAGTGACAAAAATTGCTTGATGTAAACAACAAATGTTAGCTGGGTGTTGTGAATGATGAATGGTAGACAGCAACACAGCCCAGTTGATTATCCGAGCAACACTGTTTAAAATATAAAATGTCAATCAAGTTGATCAAATCACTTTACCCAATTTTTCACTCATTTTTCAATTCACATGCATTTTTTTCACTTCAGTTTTTTTTTTCAAATTACTTTGTTACTTCCACCCTTGAGGCCACTATCATTTTATGATAAATGGCAATTTTGTGTTGTGAAAGATGAACGTTAAGACAGGAAAATTGATGAAACATGGCTCTGTACTCGTTACATCACAACTGGTTTTATCAAATCGGCTTTAAATTAATCAAATCACTTAAATTTTTCTCTTTTTAATTTGCATGCATTTTTTTTTTTTTCCCTTAAAAGATTTTTTTCAGGCATTTCAGCCTTTAATGGAAAGAACAGATAGATATGAAAGGGGAGAGAGGGGGAAGACATGCAGGAAATCGTCTCAGGTCGGACTCGAACGCTGGACCTTCTACGTCGAGGTATATACCTCCATATATGTGCGCCTGCTCTACCAAATGAGCCAACCCGGCTACATTTGCATGCGTTAACGCTCCGTTTTTTAATTTCCATGCACTTTCATCTCCACTTTTATCAGTTCATTTGTTACTTCCACCCCTTATACATGGTAGATAAACAAATGTGATGTTTAAATCTCTGAAAGCAAAACTAAATGTAACTGCACGCATATCTGACTTTATTAGACAAATCCTATAAAAACTTTAATAAGTCTACCTGAAACTGGTTCTCAAAATCATTTGAAAAGTAATAGCTTTTTTTGTACCTGGAGGCCATGCAGCATCTGCTGGGTTCTCTTGTTCCATCTCTTCTCCTCCTGATCCTGGTCTCCACCCTGACCGTCCTCATCCTGAGGACCAGAGACAACACAGTCATCAGCATCAACTGGCCCAGACTCAAACCGCAGCACACGTACAATCAAATGAAAGCTTGTCTCTACAGAAAGGCATTTTCTAGAATCTGCTTAAGTTTGCAATTGCTTTTTGTTCTCTTGTTTTACTTACGCGTTAGGGATTTCTCCGATTGCTCTTTAGGCAGTTTTTAAATCAAAATGCATTGCTATCAAATGACTACTACAAACGATTGTGTATCAGAGAAAGCAGTCATTTCCCCCTCACCTCCTCTTCGTCACTATCATCCTTCTTGTCTTTGCCCTTTTCACCAAGCAGGTCAAGCTCGGGGACAAGCTGGGTGAGGCTGAGGCTGCTCTCCTCTGGGGGAAGATCCACCTGATGCATGTCTAACCTCTGAGACAAGACGGAGCGGTCAGCCACCTGCTGCTGCTGCTCCAAGGGAGCCATCTGAAACAGGGGAAGCCGGGGGGGCACCCAAGTTAGGACACAGTTACAACTAGGTTTCCCGTTTCTCCCATTTGATTGTTGAGCATTTCCAAAGTTTACTGCTTCAGCATTTAACAAAAAAAAAAAATAGATAACAGATAAGAGCAATGTGACCGGATTGAAATTAAATCATCAAATCTGCTCTAGACCAGCTAGTGTTTTAACAAATGTGAACCAATTTGTCATGAATTATGGCGCTACTGCTTAGACACGGAAAGCAACTACCAGTAGGCATTTAAACTCTAATAATCACTTGTCTACATTTTGCCACCTCCACATAAAGTGCTGAGGAAAATGTATGCAACCTCAATTCCAGTGTTTTGACAGAGAATAATAAGATGTAGGTGTTAAGTACTCACAGGAAGGGTGCCCTCTTTGTCGAGGGTCTTGCGTTTGACACCTCGAGGGGTGGATGGAGGAGGCATGACAGTTTCATCCAGGGTCGTCCTACTGCCCTCCATTGTAGAGGCTGCCAGCATACTGGGCTCCTCCATGATAGTGTGGTCTGTGGGGTGGATAAGGAAGAAATATGAATGGGAACATAGCCTTATTCAATAACTGATAGTTGACTGATAGTAATCAGATTTTCTGCTTCCAGTCTCTTTCCAGATCACACAACTCATGTCATGTCTGCAGTGGGCTATGACCTCTCATCTCTTCCTGCATGACTTACCAATAACATCTCTGTTCTGACTCATGACCTCCTCTCTAGGCACCTCTGGGTTCTCCAGCTCTTTGAGGAACTCATCCAGACTGTCTGCTTCGCCGCCCTTTCTCCTCTTTCTCAGCTCGTCTGGCACCAGGGGTGTCAAGCAGCGTGTGAACATCTGACATCAGAGATTTATTTAGACCGTTAAACTTGAAGGGACATTTTATTAAAACGAATTACCAACTATATTCCAAGTCAGTAGTACAATAACAAGGAACAGGGAGGATTGATGCTAGACAAAAGGAAAAGTGGTCTACTAAATTATGCATCTACACGTTTTCCATTCAGTATTCTGGAGGGGTAATGTGTGGGCGTGAGAGGATAGAGAAGAGAGACAGACAAAACCAATCACGTCCTCCACCTTCTGTTGCTTAAATTTTTTCATTTTAAATACCACAACCTGAACAGAATGTCAATGAAAGACATTATAAAATCTACTCTCTTCTCTTCCATTAAAAAGTGCCCGAGTCGACCTACTTGGAGAACCAGACCACCGGTGTGGCTAGCTTATTACTGTTCCCCAAGTGGTTACACTGCTTGTCAGTGATTTCTGTGGTGGCAGTTCTCAAATAGTTAGGAGTGGACGTGTGTACATATTTATCCGCAAACGCATGCATATTTATAACAGGCTTTTGTCACCTTGAGCAGCCTGGCATTCCAGAGGGACTGAGCAGGCAGAGAGAAAAGCTTCTCCACTCCTCCAGTCTCCTTCCACATCATAAGCTTCTTGGTGGGAGGGGCGAGGTCCAGGGTGGTGACAATGTCCGAGTAGTCAGACAACTGGGCCCTGATGGTCTTACTGTCCAGCTCCTTTACACTGTCCACAATCAGCTTCCTCTTACGCTTCGCCTTGGTCTCTTTCACTGGAGACGTGAAGAAGAAAATAATTGCTTCATGACTGCGTCACTGTCATTTCTCCGTCATTAACAGGGTTTCCGCTCGATAAATTTAGCAGTGACGCACCGCCGCTCCTTAGGCCATTTATGATAAGTCATAAAGTCGTAATTACACGCCTGCAGAACCGTCTGCTCTACTGAACTTAAGCGAACGGTCATTCGCTCTCTCTCCCCTTTGATGGTGAGCAACTGGAACAATGACAGTACGTCATCACGCACAAAGTCATGGCAACCAAATAAACAACAGTAGTGAGTAAAGCAGTACGCTGTATTAACGTTACTGTTTAAAACCAACATGGGGGGGGGGAAAAAAACGTAGTTATGTTCCCTCAGCATTTTGTTTTGTTGCTAAACTGTGTATAATGAGTGGTGACGTTAAATCACCTGTTTCAGGTAACGGTATCCTAGGGTACTGTCTATTTGATGGATTTTTCGGAGGCAAGGCTTATGTATCTGGAATTGTTCGTTAGCTATGTGGGATATCTGTAAAGCTGAACAGACTCGCAGTAGTAACATTAGGCTAAAACAGATTTTATTCTGATCTTAAAATTCTTGTGAGAAAGAACAGATAAGGGACACTAACATTATAACCTGGAATGTAATTGTAAGACATGTGATGCTTTTGAGAAACGATTGCAAATGAAGCAAACTGTTGCTAAAAAAGGAACTACACACCGTTTTCACTTAGCTAACGTTACGGTTGACGTTGATCCACGAGCATTAAATATTACAATTTTTACATAGCTACCTTGGAAAGGTATAGCAAAATCTCCCAATCGTCTCACAGTGTAGATTTATTGTGTGAGAAATGTGTGTAGGCACTATTTCCTATGAGTGCCTTTCTATGGTTTGCAAATGGTGAAGCATTTAGAGAATGGATACTTTGAAAAGACGTCCTGCAAAAATGCTAAAAAGAAGAATTCATTCTTTAGAATTTCATACAAAAATAGAAAGAAATTTCAAAATGCAGTCATCTCGACAGAAAGGTGAGGGAGGGTCTTACCAGTGATGTCAATGGGCTCCAGGGCAAAGGCCTCCTCCTCATTGTGAACCAGAGTGGTCTGTTCTGTCTGGTCAGCCATTGCTGGCAGTGGCTCGGCTGGGCCAGAGTCTGGGCTGTCTGGACCCGCTACACACAAAAATGTAATTGTAATTCCCCCATAAACAGACAAGTAATAACACAACGTGACACAAGTCCACGTAAAATGTACTTTATAGAAACATAGCAACACTAATATAGATTAATGGAGACAATGTACAAGAAAAATCTGAATTTCCTGTTTCATAGGCTTTGCATTAAGGTAAACAAACTTTACTTACGTGACTGGAGGTTGTCAAAGTCGTCCTCATCGTCGCAATGATCTGGAGGCATCATGACACTTTCTGTGATGGCTGGAGGGTCATCAAAAATACCTCCTCCATCTTCAGAGCTCAGTAGCTTATCAACTGAGAAATAAAAGATAAGGATTAACTCTATCACAAAAAAAGAAAGTTATTGCTCACAAATATCTCATAGAACAACTTCAACAGTACCTCTATATAGCCAATGCTAAGATAAAAATAAAATAAAAAAACAACAACAACAACAACAACATAGACAGAACAGCTCACCCAGCATTCCCCCATCACTGTTGCCCATTGAACCGTCCCCAAAGTCATCATACTCCATGTGGTTGGACTTGTCTGGGAGATTGGCTGGGCCAGGCTCAGCTTCGAGCAAAAGGTTGGAGGCTGTGGCACCGTGCATGATATCCTCCTCAAATGTGCTGGCATCACGCATCATCTCTCGGTCATCCATACCAAAGTCAGCTGAAGAGTACAGGGTAGGTCTTTGTTGAACCTAACATTTCTATTACTCTGACAATGAAATGCTATCTCTAAAATCTATACCATTTAAAAATATTCTGCAGTATGATAATGTTGCAATTTACAATTACATTTATCTACTCATACATATGTGGTGGGTGGTACAAGTGTACACGTTAGTATATGTAGTTTCCTACCAAAGTCATTGTCCTGCAGCAGGCTGAGGTTCCCAACATCTTCCCTCATGGTGATCTCTTCTACTCTGCTCTGGTTCAGGGTGAACTGTTGGGCCACATCTATGTCACTGTTTGAAAAAAAAAAAAAAAAACACAAAATATCAAGGATGAGTACAACAGCTGGTGTGTGAATGACAAACTCACAAAAAAAATAAAAATGGAGAGAACGAAATGAGAGCAGTAAATGTAGTTAACTTACTCCAGATCAGGAAGTGGCTGGTCAAAGTCATGGAACTCCTCGGGTAAGGTGATGGCATTGTAGGCTGCCTCTCTGTTTTCCTCAGGTAGATCCACCACACCTGAATATAGAAACCAGCAGTAATGTTGTCATAACACACAAATGTTCTCAAAAATCCTACGCCGCACAAAGACCGAGTCCTTCTTTTGTTTGGGGAAAACTGATCACAAATTCAGAAAAATGTTTGTTCCTTACCTGGCCTAAAAGCCATTTTGATCTTGATGAAGGCTTCATTACAGTCAGCAAGCAGGTACTTGGCTTTCCTGTGGTAGATTCTCACCACCCCGAGGAGCAGGTGGCCTGATGTACGCAATGCCATCTTCACCTAAGAGAAAAAAGGCACGGGAAAAAAATGGAATAAAAAATGGCATGTTACATTTGTACAATGTACATTTTTCTTGTAAAAAATAAAATAAAAAATAAGACTGAACTGTAACATCAGCATACACAAACATTGTACAGCAATGAGAGCAAATACACTTTGTGAAGGCACTGCACTTTGTTGTTTTAAATAATGCAAACACTTTTGTTAAACTGTGACAGGTGCCAAGTATTTACTCTGCTATAATAATAATAATTTATACTTTATTAATCCCGCAAGGGAAATTACAATGTTTTCACTCTGTTAGAATACACATTACACACAGGCCTGAAATAAACACACATGCTCAGTACCTATACATGCACTAATGGAGATGTCAGAGTAAGGGAGCTGCAGCAGTCAATGGACAGGCACCCCGAACAGTTGGGTGTTTGGTGCCTTGCTCAAGAGCACCTTGGCAGTGCCTACCCAACTCCCTACGGACTGAGCTACTGTCACCCCTATAATGAGTTTCCATTTATTATTATTCTTCTTTGGTAGTAAACATGTTCAATATTAGTGCTCATAATTATTGGGAGGCAACAATACAAGCAGAACAAAGCCTTGAAACAACTCAGGATCTGTGAAAATCAAGCCTGTACAGTGAACACAAGGCCTGTACAGTGAACACAAGGCCTGCATCACGACCACCAGAATGCAGAGGCTGCACTTTTGTCTCGTTACCTTGGGTGAGATGATGCTCTCCACACTGCTCTCTAAGTTGCATTCAAACACATGGGCCTTGGTCAGCTTCTTGTCCCAATGGGCCGCTAGCCAGATCTTGGCCAGCGGCCCACGCTTGCTGAGGACAAAGTGGGCGTAGAACATTGCCCTGGTTCCCCTGGCTCACACAATCACACTGCTGTAAGGTCCACCTGGAAAACATCATTGATTAGGTTATGTAGAAGTAAAAGTCATTCTAAAAGATCAGGACAAAAGAAAAAAAGTACCAACATGCAAGACACAGACAGCCAGCACAGTACCATCCCTTAGAGAAGAGTTTGAGAAACAATGTTTTCAGCAAACTTCAGCAATAATACCCTCGATATCTCTGACAGTTCATGAAAAGGAATATGGGGCAGAAAATGTAACTTGACTGCTGCACAGAATCAATGCGTAGTAATTATGAACAGCTGGATGTTTTCATTAAAGTTGTGAAAAATACCGGACATCAATCTGAATATCGTGCAGTTATAAGCAATCCTGCCGGTCCAACACGTCAGAATAACCAGGCTGTCATCACGTTATCTATAACGTTAACTGGTTTTCGAAAAATTATTGAGCGATATCTATGAAAAGTCAGGGATCTTTTTCATCTTCTTAGCAAGTTAGGCAACAATACTGTAAAGATGAGAAACGTTAAACCAATCCCCCCCCCCCGGAACGCGGATTGGTTTTGGCCAACGATATATCAGCTAACGTTTGGGTTTTAGTAACTATTTTCCTGCGAATTATTTGACAAGGATGGGGGTCTGTTGTCTCTCGAAGGAACGATCAAACTCCCTCGAAGCACTTTTGTTTCTTGCTATGCTTAATTTGATTAACGTTAACCGTTTACGCTAACGTTAACTGTGGCACATTGCAAGTAAAAAAAAACAAAACAGGGCACGATAATTAGAAAAAATAAATTTTAATCAAAACAAGCGCTTCATTGAAGTTCCGCCTATTTCCCAGTCAGGAAGGCAAACACTGGGAATGCACATGTCTCCCTATGGTAACCGACACTTTTCCCGTAAGTTACTCTACTTCAATGAATCATGCATTGTTAAATTGCACAAAAACACAGATTGGGCAAAAAGAAAATGTGCGTGGTTAAGTAGGCACTTAATACGGTGTAATACGTTAAGAGCGCCAAGGGGTTGGTCAACGCCAGTAAATAGTCGGCGCCATCAAGTGGGATGAACTAACTTAGCCGCCAGCTTACTAACGTTACAGAAGCAGCAATGAAACAGATTTGTACAGATTTCAGTTCCTTGAAGTAAAAGTATAGCTTTTGTAAAACGGCGGACAAAAATACAATTCGCCCATGAAAAGAAAGTAAAGCGCACCGGAACGAGGCGCCCATCCAAACCTACTCATACTTGTTTCCCTCTATCAGCACAACTGTGTCGTTAGCTGGTGGCTAACGGCTCCTTGTACAGTGAAGGCCGCAGAAAGTCCACACAAACGTGCATCCTTATTTCGTCTCGTAGAACACACCAAACCACGAGCAAATATTTCTGCTGCAAACACACTTACCGACAGTACCCCCTTTACAGTGAAATTCCAATAATTATGTTATTTCTCCCAGCGAATCCTCCCCTGTTGTACTCATTAAAACAGCCAAGATGGCGCCAGTCGCCTTCCTCCCGCTCACCGCTGTCCTTTTAAAATCGACAGGATGTTTACAGTCAAAAATGGCGGAGGAGGAGTCTGCTGCTGAGGCCCGCTGTGAGCACCGAGCAGAGATAGGGGGCGCTGTGGTACAGTGCTTCCCATGAGACAGGTGCTTGACTGATACATCAATAATTAAGATTATGGATATTGTGTGTCACAAAATACGCATGCAAATGATTATTCATCCAATGAATTTATTAATATTAGTATTATTACATTGTTGTTGTTGTTGTAGTTATTATTGGTGTTGTTGTTGTAACATTCCTTTAATTTTTGTTATGGTTCACTTCACACTGCACTACTCACGGCTGCTGTATGCCTGGTAGGCTATTGAATTTTTGTGGATATGATTGTCTGCCTACTCTGTTCCCATCCCCAACTGTCCCATCTGGCACCTAAGCTTTTGAAAACAACACATCCCATGTTGTAACACTGGTTATGACCCAGGCCCATTGTGACTCACATCCGGTAAATCAACAGAGTGGCCTAAAACAAACTGTGGTCTCCTAATACACCTTTTTCACAGCAGACATTTTGACATGTCATAGCAGGGGTCTCAGTTGCACAGCCCTGCTATTGTGCATGCTCTCTTACTGGCTTAATGGTTTACTGGGACACTTAAATGGAACAGAGCCATCATCAAAGTTAATTAGGTACACCTGTACCTAATTTCCTGCTATAATAAGTCAAATGTTTGCTGTGAGAAAGGCCTAGTAATGACCAATTAAATTCATGTTTAATGGGTGAATTCACCAAGGGGAAATTTAAATAGGTTACACAATACTTACATGAGGAGAAAACACTGAAATGACCACAACCTACCAAACAAATCCATGACTTTGAACAGAGTACTCAGCATGGAACTGGACATTCATGCCAACTACAAAAAAAAAAAAAAAATTCCAAACAGTATATTAGGTAGAGAGATGAGGAGCATGCCTGACAGAGAGACTGACTCATCTACAATCAAATTGCAAAATTGGTATGCAGTAAAGCGGATTTGCCTCATAGGCTACAGCATCTGCTGCAGTAGAACTGCTGCCAGTTGAGCATGTTTATGATTTACTAGCAGCAGGGCTCCATGTCACTGTATGGGGATGGTTGGTAGATAACTGAGGTAGTGCTCACACATCATTATATTAATGTTAAATTTAGTTCTTATTATCAGCATGGTTTGAGAATTGATTTATCATTTATCATTAAGTCACATTAAATGAGCCCATGCATAGCTGGATATCTGCAGAGACAGTACAGATGGAAAACAAGGTAAATTCACGGTAAAGGCACTTGAGCTGCACGATAATGCATCATAATCACGGGATGATAACACTGGCAATAAGTATTTATCATGTTTAAGTGAAGAAGTAATTCTCTAAATGTATTTCAATGTGTGCAAATATGCTCCAAAATCAATCAGATCATCATTCTCATTCCCATTTAATCATTTCACAAACAGGCTCATTGTGAGATGAATGAATTATTGATCTAGGCCAAATTGCTAAACATGATTCCTCAATTGAAAGCTAACAGACGTTAAGAAAGACAATAATGAATTTAAAATGTTGTTTAATATAAAACTGGTTGAAGCTTTTTGAGGAGTGGCCAATTTATGATCATATTAAACAAAGCAATTTTTCTATAGATACTGCATCTAATGTCTTGTGCAGCATATACGCAGAAATGGGTATATGCCACATTTTAACACAATAATGCTGCAGAGCCATTTCTAGATGGTGACACAGTTTTGGGCTGCCATCTGCTAAACCAGATAATTTGATCCAGATAGCTAATTGCTGGCTGCTGTTATGATGTGACAGATACATCTAAACAGCCTTAGAGAGACCAACCACTTCTATACTTATGCTTTGCTGCTTTACATGAGCTAATATGTTGAAGTCAAAGGTGTGAGTCACAAAGCCTCATCATCTGATTATCTCTACATACCAAAACAGAAGTGTATTATTATCGGCACAGCTGAATGAAATGAAACATCTTGTGCTTTGGATTTGCTGAAGCATTCTTGTATGTGCACACAAACACACCCAGAGGAGATGTAAGATGACAGATTTGTATCTAGGCAAAAACTGATTGAAGAATTAGATTCCTCTAATCCTGTGAAATGAATTGTTTTTGGCTAATAGTGCCATAATGTGCCTAATCTTATACATATTCAATTAAATCGCCACAGGGATCCCCTTCTAATCTTCTGTAACGTAGCTGCTTTTCTATGACATTCTGTTGTACTGTCACTGCAAGGTCTCATTAAATATCTAATTTATTGGTGTATATATTACTAGATATGATTAGTGATGCGTTTATTTATTTCTCTTTCATATGGCCAAGTGTAACATGCTGCAATAATATGTGATGCAAAGCTGATAGAAAGGGAAAGGCATTTGTCAAATTTGGCCTGGAGTCGCAGTATTTAATCCAACAGTCGGGAAGAGCCCTGGCTGCAAGCATGCTGAGATCCATCTCAACTGCAGATACACATCTCATCAGTAGGATTAAGAAACTGATTGGCATACCGTTCAATCATACAAGCAGACTTTTGGCAGTGGATAGACACCACTGGTGCAGTAAAGTTTCACCTCTTGGTTTTGTCGAAAATCACTTATTTCCTCTCACTCCATGCAACGAAGCATCTACACATCTGGATCTCTCGGTTTCTTTTCCTGATTTGGTCCACTTAACATTCAGAGTGGATGTGGTCTCGGTGTAACTGTCCAAATGGTTTTCCTTTTGGTGTGTCACTAGATAATGTATGATGTGTACTAGGCACTGGTCCATACTGCACAGCTTTTTTGATTTAAGAGTTTTGCTCAGTTTGGTGTCTGTCTGTGTGTGTGTGTGTGTGTGTGTGTGTGTGTGTTTTGGGGGTAGCAATCTCTCCTGTAGCGGTTGATGCAGCAGAGTTGGCAGCTCTCATGCACCATGGGATCATCCTGGATAGATGCTGTTATTTATGCAGCGTGTCTAAACCGATCATCCTGACACAGATTTATGTAAACACAGCAGTTTCTTGGCATAGGATGAGGTTCACACACGCACAAGGAGGAAGCTAAAGGTATTATTTAGTTTGGCTCTCCCTCAGTGGGCGCAGTGCATAAACCCAACACGCAAAATGTGTTTTGGGAAGCCTGATGGGTTGCCAGCAGGTCAGAGAGGAAGAGGGATGACAAAGTGAGTATGTATACTACAGCAAAGTGCAGGTTTTAAGTATGTATTTGTAACATCTGAAGTTTGATTCAGTATTTGTTTGAAAGACAGACACAGCAAAACATTTTTAAAGGATGACGGTAAATGGTCAGTAAAAAAAAAACAGACAGTAATTTTATATCAAACATTTTATTTTTGTTTTTTTTGTTTTTTTATAAACTTATTTTACAAAATTGCGATTTTTTTTTCCCCCTCTATCTTTCCATTTTAATCTCTATAAAATTAGGTCTGCAGTTACGGAAGAGAGGGAAGGAAGCAGGCAGAGATTCAACCGGGACACATCTTATCTTGTCTGATAAATACTGTGTAATGAGAGAATTATTTGTGTGTTACATGTATTACTATACTTGTGACAACCAGGAGAAGGGGCCCTCTAATGGCCCCTTGCAAATATAGTAATACAAGGCAGTACGTAAAAAAAAGTTCCTACAACAGAAAAGGCAGGAATGTCAGTATCAGATGTGTAGTGATAAGTCTTAGTAGCATTCCAGTGTTAAACAATATCATTTAGGGAGTCATTATGTGAATATTGATAAAGAAAAAAAATAACCTACTATGAAATGAAAACAGGGACCTGTTTCTTGCACAAGGCAGATGAGAAAAAAACAGCTAATAAGTGTATTTCTTCTGAAGGCACATCAATATATAACCCCCTGCCCTCTGAAACAGCATAATGAAGGAGAAGAGAAAAAGATAGAGAAAATGTCATCTTAAATATTGCACCAAGTTCATCTCTGAAATGTGATTCTGTTTACGACCGTATTCAGTTGTCTTGATAGCACTGTGTTTAGTAGTACTAGGATCGTTAATTTGCTCTCAAGATGATAGCACATTCTCAGAAGTGAAAAATACCATGCAGCACCCCTTCTCTCACACACACACACTCTTTCCTCCCTTCCCCCCCCTCTTTTTTACACATTTTACTTTCTTATATAGAGATGACATGCTTTTAATGAACCAAATATGAATGTGAATGCATGGCATTCCTTGTATCAGATGAACAAAAAAATACAAAAGCAAAAACATATATGATCTATTGGCACATACTGTATTGTGGTGAAGGGTACAGAACGGTAAAACCTTCCCAAAATGATAATTCATCTTCCTCAAACATAAAGCTGAAGCTATCAAAGGAGGTGTCAGGGCCGGTGTGGTTAGATTTCTAACGAAAAGTTGCTGGCTTTACAGGGATACTTCATAGACAGATGCACTTTAAACTCATGATGCACTGTGATTTAAAATCACACGTGCACATTCTAAATTCATCAAAATCTGTTAACATTTTTCAGATAACCTGATATGACATATCAAGGCAGAAAAATAAATGAAGCTGTGATTGTTAATGAAACCAAACATATAGAAATTGTTGAAGTATGTATGAAGTAAATTAGCCTAGTGATCCATCTGGAAAAAACACAATTTCATGTTCCACTGACACTTTCAATGTACCGATTTACAGTAAATGAGATTAAGAAAAAAAAAATTCTCAGATTAAGAAGACTACCATATAGAAATGGATCAAACTAAATTCATGAAACATACTTGAACATCCTGGTTTTAAATGTTGCCTTGTGAATCTGGCCAGAGCCAATCTATATCTCTCCGAGATGAATGACAATCTGTGATTATCAGAGATACAAATTGCCATTCTGCACATATACTGGACATTGAAAGGCTTCTAATTACATGTATTTATGTTGAAGCAATACCACAAATGAGAGATAATTAACTTCATAACGCATATCTCCATATGTTTTCCCTACGCCGTTTAACAGTATCACAAATGCTTGGTGAAAATTCTTGTCAATCTGGTCATATTTGTTCATAACAAGTGGGGAAAATACAGTAGTCAATTTAGTATGATGCCAACTCTGACTGTAAGCATCAAGCACTACAGTACATGATGCTCCTAGATGAAAGCAGTGTTAGCCCATGCCAAGTATTTGTCAGCCTACTGCCAAACGTCACTGAACAAAATTAAATTGGGTCCATGGCATAAAGACAATAGCCATATTTAAATATCCTTTGCTAACCAAGCCTAAGAGATCCCTAGATTTCACAGGGGTTGGGTTTCAAACAGACCATTGCTTGACTACCTTAACCAAGGCAACTCTTGTGATCTTCTATTGTTCTTCGGGACAGCATACAAGTACCAATCGTAGCTTGTCATATAAGCCTTTACAAATGGAAAAAAAAAAAAGACACATGAACAAGACTTTTGCTTAAATGAAAATGGAGAATTCCGCTGAATGTTGTCTGCATGTCTATTCAGTTCCTATGGATACCTATTCCCACATAGCAAATTTAGTAACCTCTAGCTAGTTGTGTGACACTGTTGTAGTTTTACCAGAAACGTGTTCAGAATGGCATGATTATTTTGTTCGTCAATTGAATACAAATCATTTTCATTATACTTCAGCAAGGAAAAAATGTGAATGCTGACCTGAAGAATTCACTACAAGATCCATTATCATTAAGCAAATTATGAAAACAACAAAAACAGAAAGCAGCTAGATCAAGGTGCTCATTCTGCACCATGTCTTTTTCTCAGACTCTAAGATCCCAACGCCATTAGATAAACATGAGGCACTGTGAATATCAGATCAACAATCAGAACTCAGTTCTGTGGTCGAGGGGTTGTCATTCCTCTCTTCACCCACCCTGCTATTGGTTTTTAATTAAGACAATACAGATAGAGTAGTGCTGGCCATTCATTCACTGTATATAAAAAATACCTACACACAATCCAAAATAGTGTTATCCTCTTCATAGTCATAACTATCAATACTATTCTGTCATCAAAAACTTTCATGGACCTGTGCAGAGTGTACAGAGCAGAACAGACAGGTTGGAGTTGGGAGTGGTTAGCCACTGTTGGGACACAGAAGCAGTGAGCTATGATTTCCAACTCCATGACTTTAACCATTTCAGTGGAGCAGTTTGAAAGTCCTCAGGTTTCCTTCAGTTGGTGGTAGTCATATGTGTGTATATACTGTATAGTGGGACCTGTGTGCTCAGCAATCGCCCAATACACATAAGAGAAAGGGTAGACGGGAGAAATGGACACGGAGGAGACCAATGAATGTGGTGTCCTCCACATCTGTTCCAGTTTCTTTTCCTCCTCTCTCCCTGTACCCAATCCTATTTGCTTCTCCATCGATCCGGCCGTGCAATCATGAAAAGGCTCTGCGTTTCTCTATGTGTCCGCCCCCTCGCTCGGTCTTTGTTGTGTCCAGAGAGCGGGGGGCTTTGGAGGGTTATAGCCTCTCGATGTCCCTGTACTTCTTCCGAAGTATGGACACCTGGTCTTTGAACAGGACTGGGTCCAGCCTCATCTGAGAATGGACCAGGGGCATGGTGCCAAACCAGCTGGCAAACTTGTTCATGCAGGTCTGACGCTGGGCAAAATGGTCGGGGTCAGCCCAGCGAGACGCCCGGGAGCTCTGGGGTTGGGGGGTGGTGTTAGGAGGAGGAGAGGGAAAGATACAGAAGACCGACAAAATAAATAATGCATCACAAGTTATTTTGACCTTCCAGAGCCTATTGTAATTATTCATCAGTCTTTCTTTTTATTGAAGGCCATATTGCAAATGTGTGTCTAAAGGCCATCAGCCTCACCAATAATCAGGGAAAGCATGGGTCTCTGTCTGTTCAATACTGAGCAACATTGTGAAAAATAAATTATAATGTGGGCTTTTATAATTCAAAGGCAGGTGTTGGCATGTTTAAAAAAGAAGCTACCAGAATTTGCAAAAAGAGAAGTAACACCTCGTTGGATATCGCTACAAAATCGAGTGAAGTTTTCTCCTAACAGTAACCCCTCAGTCAGATTAGCTACAAGAGACAGCGACAAAGCGGCAGGCTGCCATTCATTTTCAATGGGAGTGGCCGTTTGCCAGCGACAAGCGACGAGCTTGTCGCTGCCATGAGCAAGGCGGTGCCAAAATAGACAAGAAGTCTATTTTATGCAAATGCTGAGCGATGCGACAAAGCGACTGCCAATCTGAGTGAAGGCAGCGTGAGGGCAACATGACGTATGCACGTTGGTTGCTCGAGTCGAAGAAAATCATTCAAGATGGTCGGAAACGCTTCAGGACATCGTATTTCTGTATATGTCTGATATGTTTGGCATTTTATCTCATATATTTTGTTACCCCTATCGAGAAATAAATACTTTTAAATCCAAAAACATCGTTCTTGTGACTTGACAATACCTCTGAAGTGACTTGTAAGACCTCTTCCAGATACTAGGCAATAGCATGCTACGATCGATACAGAAGCGTCACCGTAACTTTTGCCAAGCAACCAGGAGTAGGCTAGGCACGCCCAGGAACGCCCATCAAGCGAGTGCGTGTCGCTGTCTTTTGTAGCTAATGTGACTGTAGGGCGAGGAATGTCTTTCCTGTTTTTGAATAGCTCCTTCTTCTAGTCTAGGTGTTAAAATTGCAACCGACTGTCTGCATCCTTCTGGTGTTTCACTGCACACATCACTTCAAGAGTGTGCTTGCAGTAATTTCCCCACAATCAGTGAAAGAAAGGCAATCAAAATATACCTTCAAGTAGAGACATTTCCACTACTTTGTTTTTTTTTATTGTGCATAGGGACTACAACAATTTTAAATATCAAGACCTTCGCTAAACCTGATTATTCACACGTGATGATCACAGAAGAAAACTAAAACGTAGTGCAACCATTGCGTGCCCCCAGACAGCCGTGAAAGAAATGAGTAACTGAATTGTTTCTCTTTGAAATAGTGCCATCAATAATCCCTAACACAGTGCATGTTCTACCTTCAGGCATGATATAAAATGAACTAGTTATACAGGATAAAATATTCTGCCCCACCTGTCCCATCATGGTCTCCTTGTATTGTTTCTTCTGGGTGACTTTGATGGGTGGTAGTTTAGACACAGAGGACACCAGAAAATTCATCAGAATGTCCTCGCAGTTTGACATCTGGTCAACCATGGTCTTCAGACTGGCTGGAAGGTAGGTGGTGTACAAATAGTGGTAGTATCTAATGGAGATCATAAACGAGAGTGAACTGTCTTAGTATTTAACTAAATGGAAACAGAATTGCAGTGAAGAGGCGTGAAATACAATAAAGTAGCAGCGAGGAGCGTGTCAGTACTTGTGATAGATGGCAGCCCCAGTCAGCACCATGGAATATTCGTTGGTCCATTTGGAAGTGTAGCCCCAACGCTCCTTGTTGCTGTCCCAGAAGTGACTGCGGGCTGGGTAACCAACAATGCGGTCTGGGAAACTCTGCCACACTGTGAAGGCAAAGTCCACCTGGACCGAGATCAGAGAGAAACAAAGAGACAGAAAGACATGAGGCCAAGAAACACATCAGCAACACATCCACTGTGTCAAAACGATACATAATGGTGATTATACAATTATTAAAAAGAAGGTCTGCAGCATGTACTCTTGATTCAAATTTAGTTTAGTAGTCTGACCTCTGTGGTGGAGAGCACAGTGTCCTCATCCAGACTGAGCACAGCATCAGTGGGGATGGTGTCGTAGGGCAGGAAACGACTGCTTATCACCTGGCATGATTTGTAGACGCACAAACAAAATGTGATCAGTTGCTAAAAGAGTAAATAGTTTTACTATGCATCTCAACAACAACACCATGTGTATAAACAGGCCCATATGAGCACAAGCGAGGTACATCTGCCTGACAAGCAACGCTACCGGTGTCTTAATGTCTGTTTGTGCTACAGAGTTGTTTCATCTTGCTACGTTAACAGCAGAGTAAGTCAAATAATACAAGCTGACATAAGACAAATTAAATACAGCATTCACTGAAACCACAGATAGAAATCTACAAGCAGCAGAATGTGCTTTCCTCCCCCTGCTTTTTGGCATGCATCTAGGCAAATAACTAACTGGATAACAAGTGCTTATAAAGTGGTTTTCAAATAATGAAATATGTGCAAGTTGTTTTTCAAAATATAGTGTTAAGTGTTTCTATCCCTGACAGGACCAGCCTTATTAGCCAGATCACCATTCAACCTACAGGGCCTAGGCTAAATAACAAAACACGATGAAAAAGGATGTTAGATTTAATGTAACCAATACAGGATTGCAATCCCCGGCACATCCCCGACATATTAAATACTTCTGCAGTATTTCAGAAACTAGCACAGGTATCAGAGTGCTGACTGGCAAACTTTTTCTACCGCTGACAAATGCTGCTGATCGGCAGTGACAACTTGACAGCAGCTTTTGTTAACTGTGCTTAAATTCCCATCCTTTTTGCCATTGATCCACTTAGAGATGGGCTGGAAACAGCAGAATACACTGTGGACTTTGACCACTTTAACTACTTCGTAAGGAACTTTAGGGTGCCTGCAGCTTTACATTTACATCTTGAATTAAATTCCGCTGAAGGATTCTAGTGCTGAATGTCAAATGGCTGCAATAACATTACCTAATGAGAGAACTAACGCCATGGTTCTTTACCTTGCTTTCGCCTTCTATAACAATGACAGGGACTGAGGTGACAGGCCAGCGGTGCTTTGCAGGAAGAGGCTTGTCACAGTTCCACACAACTATCACCTGTACAAAGGGGAAAATAGGTTAAGCTTAGCCATCATCCAGAACACATGCTCATATTCATCTGCATACCTATGTATGTACACCTAATGAGAAATTAAATATGTTAAAATAGAGGCCTACTGCTGTTTGACAATCAATGTCTGACTTATCAATATATGTACAGTATTATATGTACATGTCTTGTTTTAATTTAAAGCTCTATTTTTATTTACTTCCTATTTATGTGGAAGACAACAACTTCCTCATTCTACTGCAGATCTATTTTCAGAACTGTCCCACCACCTACAGTTAACATGACAGCGACAAACCGCATCACTGTAAATGTTAAAAGAAAATGTGCTGACACCTTCATGCAAGCCATGCAGTTTTAAATCCAGAAAAAAACTGAACTCCCATGTTTGATGCATTTGCAAAATGCCAGAATAATGGGTAACATTTTTACTGTACACATGAAAACCACTGCTCCAAAACAGTAGTTAAAAGGCTAACTACCATAAACCCATCACGGTCACCATTAATATCTTAAACAGCCTTTTATATTAAACTTTTTGTACACTTTTGATGTTTGACAGCAGAACAGTTGCGCATTAAATGGTTCTGCAGGTTTCCTTTATTTCCTACAGTGTGCATTAGTATAGTATAATAGTATCTGTAGAGAGAGGAGTGTCAGGGTGGATCTATTGTGGCAGGAAGGTTTGAATATTATTTGGACTGTCTCCCTTCATCTCCAGCATGAATAAAATACTGAGGTTTAAAAGCATTTTTTTTAGATTATTTTTTGGGCATTTTAAGCCTTTATTTGACAGGACAGCTGAAGACATGAAAGGGGAGAGAGAGGGGGAATGACACGCAGCAAAGGGCCGCAGGTCGGAGTTGAACCCGGGCCTGCTGCGTCGAGGAGCAAACCTCCATATATGGGTGCCCGCTCTACCAACTGAGCCATCCGGGCACCCTTAAAAGCAGTTTTAAGCAAACACTAGTAATGTCATAAACCTGAGAAATGACCCACGTTGCTTTCTGTTTAAAATCTTAAAAACACTGTGTTCGAAACTCTCAGAGTTTAATCCGTTAAACATTTTCCTCATCGGATAAATTAGCTCCATTATAGTTCTATGGAGTGTCCACTCACCTCGCATCAAGTAGTAACCACTGCGGATCAGGTCAATCTGATTGCACCGGAGTGAGGTGAGTAATATACTGTAATGTGTTGGGTGTTGAATTACCTGAGCACAGTACTGGGATTTGGCCACAACCACGAGCAGCTTCATGACTGGCTGGGACTGGGAGACCAGTGGGCTCACCACATGAACGATCGCTGTAAACTTGGTGTATGGCTTAACACCTGAAAACAGTCGGGACACATCAAAGGTAAGAAAAGAAGCAATCCAAATCTGTCAGGTAAAATTTCAAGCATGAGAATCACGACCACTCACGTAGTAGTCCACTTGAATGTGGAACTGCACTAACCCTAACCCTACAGTTGTATGTTCTATAAGGAAGTAGTATTAGCATAGTTGTTTTGGGCGTCTTTAATATGACTATTTCTAAACTGAACTGCACAAAGAAGAACTTCATCTATGAGTACTACCTGTTTGACAGCTTTGAGCGTCTCTTAGTTTACACTTGTTTACTTCAAGCTGTGTTTGCTTGGCATACAGTGCAACTGAACAGGTCTAATTAGGCTTGTAAAGGAAAAGGTTCCCGATAACCAAATTCCAATGTCAACAACAAGCCCCATATCTGCCCAATTAACCAAGCACAAATACAACATGGCAACAAGGCAGGTCTAATTGGTGAGCTTCTCTGTGACAAATCATGAATTAATAAAGATACACAACATAACCTGTGGCAATGTCACTGGTTCACATGTTGGTTTACGAGTATTCAACAGCTGCCACGCACCAGCTGTTCCTGTGTTGTGTCGTAAATGAAAATCAGTCTATCAAAGCGTAGAGAGTGCCATTAATGTGGTTCTTAGCACATCGCATGTGCATGAATAATTAACTGACCCAGCTTAGCATAGTAGAAGGGGAAGTCTCCCAGGTATGTAGAGTACTGAGGCAGGGTGAAAAGGCCTCCAGGCAGACTGTTCCACATGAGGTTACTCCTCGAGGTATGCTGCAGTACCCGGTCCTGGATGATCTGCACAAACAGAGGAGCGGAGGAGATCCAAATTTATGTTCTCTGCAAAGTTGTTGGTAAATATCAATCAACTGTTCACAATACTCATTGTTCCCGTGTGACTCATAGCAAAAAAAGATCACAGGGCCAAGATACAGTATCTGTACAACTAGTGTGAACAGCAGGAAGATGTCAGCAGGAAATCAGCTTGGAGCAAAGATCTTCCATGTTTATTTACTTCTTCAGTCTTATATGCTGTTTGGAAATTGTGGGCAGACACAGATCCTCTGGCACTTCTCAAGTCACTTCAAATAAACAAAAAAAACCTGCAGACTACAAATGAGTGGTTTTTCTTGATGCTGTCATGGTTTCTCATAGACAAATATAAATTCAAGAATATAATTAAACAGCAACTTCATTTCAGCTGTTCTATAATCCTAAACCAAATTTACAAGTTTATTGGTTTGTTTAGCCCGATATCAATGTGTCATTATGCGTTACGGGCTCACAGCATCAACTGTTTCCCGCTCCACCAAAGCTCTAAGAAGACTCTTACAAAGGGAGAGGATACCTCAATAAAGTATTAAGCATTCTCAGGAGCTGTGGGTGGATACAGAGCAAAGTAAACCCTGTTTATTTCTTGTAGGGATTGTGGTAATAAACAGATTATTGAGGTGCAACTTTACCTTGTTTACAGTAAAATATCTAAAATCCCTTGCTAATGGCAGCTCACTTATGGATTAAATCTGAAGCCAAAACACTGACCTCTTACCAGCCTTGTACTATGGCATGTGTTGGAACAGGGTTAAGATACTGAGAGTGTAAACAGATCGAAGATCAGCTTCTTCGGGGTGTAACATTACCCTGACAAAGAAATCCCATCCCTGCCTTCTAGTGCCCTGACTTCCTTCCTCTTGGGATGAGGCCTCTGTAACACTATCTGTGGTGTAAACTGCAGGCAGTGATAAGGCTGACGTGTAATGCCACTAAAAAATCTGCAGTACTTTTGTTTAAATTAAGATTTAAACATTCATTAAACAAAATTAAAAGGTGCTCTAAGCGATGTCAGGCATTTTTTTTTAGGCTACAACACATACAGCAAACATCTCCTCACTATCCGCGAGCTGCCTGTCCCCTGAACACACTGTAGACAGCCCAGGCTCCACAAACGGCAACAAAAACAAACTGTGCCAACCTGCACCAGGAAACATAACAAACAGCGTTCCAGCCAATAACCGACAAGAAGGATTTGGGGGTGGGGGTTGGGGGGTTAGTGCGCGTGCACATGAAGGGGGGGTATGGAGAGTGGAGGAGAGAGAAGCGTGAAGAGGGAAGTTAGCTAGAGGAGAGCTGTCCTAGATAACGACTAACATTAGAGAGGGAGGGGCGAGCTAGCCTCCGTTTTGTTTGACAATACTTCGAACGTCAACAAGAAGTGACGTCACCCAACATCGCTTAGAGCACCTTTAACATGATACATTTATCTTCTCTACATTCTGGTCGACTACGAGATCCACTGTTGATAGTGGCTGGTGAATTTGGGGATGCACAAAACACTTGGAATGCAGTGAAACATCCATCCTTACACACAGCTAGCTTTACACATCCTCTCTGTTTCTCTGTCTTGCTCCCTTATCCGTTTTCATTCCTCCCTGCTCTCATCTTTACTTGTTTGTAATTTGAGCCCAAGAGCAGTAAAAGACAGCCTGCTACTCACTAGGAAGAATATAGATAAATGGAGTCTGACAGGAACAAACTACTGACATGAGCAAAGCCACAGCAAGAAACCGCCTCAAAAACATGACAGCAGTGTTTAACAATATATATCATCCCTCTTGGTTTTCAATCTACTGTAGTCCGGAGCAGTTTCATTGTGGTTATTATGTCTGCAACTACAAAGTCTCCACTTGTCAGTACAAAGTCAATAACTGGGATGAACAGAATTCAGTGACTTGAAAAATGATATGAAAAATATCATCATCATGAAAATGAATGAATTTACGCCATATTTGTATGCTTGTGTGCAAGCGTGCATAGTTGTTTTCGCACTGCTGAAAAATAGCAGAATCACAGCACCAACATCTTATATTTCCAAATTACTGGATGCAAAACAAACAACATTTTTATTGTTGTGACGTGTAAAAATACGGACATTCAAATTAGTAACATTTTAAACAAGCAGGCAAATTGTGGGCATTGGCATCAGATTCTTTTTTTCTGTTTTGAAAAAGGATGAATACAATTCATACTAAAATATATTAACAACTTACAAATCATATATGTGTGTGTGTGTGTGTGTGTGTGTGTGTGTGTGTGTGTGTGTGTGTGTGTGTGTGTGTGTGTGTGTGTGCATTTGTATTGTATGTACCTCCAGTGTGGTCAGTACTATCTTTTCCACAGAGTTGAAATAAGCCTCCCATAGGAACTGGGTCTGGTGTCTAAGGGACAGGATCTTATCCTGGTGGATGGAGCGCACTGTTGAGGGGATCTGGGAAAATAAATAAATACACGTTACCCCAGACAGAACAAGAAAAAAAAAAAACCTGTAGTCTTGTATAATTACACTGGGTATTGTCATTTTACCCACAAAATGCGGTGTCTGCAGAACAAGTGCATCTGCCTCAGCTGTCATATACAGTAAATCTGTTATACAGCTTACAGTAGCTTTAGGAGACAGTGGTCTCTGTATGTGCTGGGTGGCAAAAATGCAAACTGGAATAAGAAGCAAAGAACACCTGCATACTGCCATTGGGTTACCAATTTTTGTTTTTAGATCAAGCCAGATAATAACCTTCTGTGGTCACAAACATTGTTATCCTCAAGAAAATTGTAAATACAACAGCAGTGCACAGATATTCTTTCTCTCTTTTCTTCTTTTTTTTTTTAGCAGTGTTGACTAAACTTTAGAATACCTTTAAGTTTCTACTGTAGGAGCAGCTGTACCTACCTGTAATAGCAGCCTTTCATCCCCAATCACGGCTGCCGTATTCCAGTCGATGATTTCTGAGAAGGGCAGCTCCCAGCCATTACTTAGCATCACTGGCACACAAGCTGCCTGTAAGAGTAATACACATCGTCACACACACACACAAAATAGGTAATGAGATTAATTGTCTAAAAAAAAAACTGCTTTGCGGAACCTGTGATGCTCACGACAGGTATTGTCATGTATGGTAAAAATGCAAAAATACATCAACTAGAAATAAAGCATTAATAAATACATGTATTAAATCAGTGGTGTGGATAAGTTGGAAAAGGGCACCATCTGTTTGCCAGTGTCACGTCCCATGTGACATTAGTTCAACCAGAGATCACCCTTGTGGTAGAGGTTGTATTTCTATGGGTAATGATAAAAAGACTGGAGAGAAGAGATAACTGAAAAATATTACTAAATTGCTTATGATCTGCAAACCCATGTTATCACTGTACAAGGTTCATTTCCCAAGCAATCAAATCAGGCAATTTAACCAATAGAGGCAACATATCTTCCAACACATTTCCATTAAGTACAGAACTGCTGCAGTACCTCGATGACTAACTCTCAAACTAACTAGGCAGTGCGGCTTCATGAAAATGATCATTATGTTCAGTGGAAAGGAAGATACACTTTAAAACATACTTTAACATTAAACCCCTGTGTCTGAGAGATTAATGCAATTGCGTTGAAGTGTGTATCCATGTTTGTAAATGTCCATGTGAATCCATTCACCCATTTGCGGGTGTGTGTGTGCAAAACTTAAGTGCATGTTTGCGCTGCCACAGCGCCCTGCCTGCAGTGGCCGGCACTATAATCTGTTAAACGGGGTCCTATTCACCGCCTGGCCATGGTCACTCACTACACATGCACGTCCAGGCACAAATGCGCCTGCAGTGCTCGTGTAATCTCCTCGGTGTCATTAGCAAAGACAGCAATCTGCTGAAACGCTGCCATGCTTTCCCTACCTATCTGCTCTCACAGACTAATCAACTAGAGCCTCCTGTAGCTCAATCCTCTCCCAACTTGTCTCACACACACACACACACACACACACACACACACACACACACACAGCTTTGAATTCCCTCCATTTTGCAAACACACATGCATAACCTCAATGTGACTCTACGGCTTGTTATGGCATCTGCAATGCACAACCTGATCCTGCCAGATTGCGCTCTACATCATCTGCCAAATCAGTCAACCCCTCCCCTCCATCCCAGCAATGGTTCTATCTCAGCTCATACTCACTTGAGGGAATGTAACTAATACAGCACCCACATTCTCAAGTGTCTGCCTGCCCTACTACTGTGCTCCTGCATACGGCTGTGAGTGAAAAGACACACTAATACCTCCAGGCCATGCATGGTCCAGCCCTGCTCTCTAGCCAACATCTGCATGTTACTGCAGCTGCACGGCTTTCTCTTCCTGTGTCGACCTGGTCATCAGTCCACTGTCTGACTTTGCCTCACTCCTGGCTCCCCAGTGGTGCAATTATCTTCCCATTCCAGCCTACTCGCTCAAAAATCTCTCTCTTCTTCTCTTTCGCTACCGTTTCCCCAGGACTAGTGCTTACAGTACTTGACACAAAACATAACTCACACAGAGGAAACTTGCATAGAGGAAAGTAACACCATGACTTTTGATTTTCTGATGACAAAATATTGACTTTTTCCACTGTTGCACAATGTAAGTCACAGGAGAAAGAAAACAGCTAAATATCTAAATCTAACTGTACACAGAGGCATCTCCAAATCATTCTCCCATATATATTCACCGAAATACAGGACTACTTTACATGTGGATATATTCTCACTATCCTGGTACCCAGAGAGCATGAAGGCAAGAAGGCATTTACAATGCTTTTCACTGAAGTTAACAATCAGTCCCTAAAAACTGTTTAAATTAGTCTCCAAGTGTCCTGCAACTTCGATGATAGATGTCAAATTCAACACACCAGTGATTTATGACACCTGTTCTGATCATAAATAGCAGATACTCACTTGTGGTATAGTCATTTACTGTTTTATCGTGACATCTTGCTTACTGGATCATTCACCTACATTAGCCTGCATTGAGATGAACTCTCTAATAAAAGCAGATTTTGTTTTAAAGAATTAAAGAATGTTCTTTGGTTTCGTTGGTTCATTGGTTATACTCCAGAACGGATGCGTACACGGACAGCTGCGGACCCTACGGGCGAATAGTAGGTCTGTTTACACTATCCTCGTGGAGAAAGGGTTCCACACATACAGAGTAGATCACTATGCTACCACTTGCGGACGTCCGCACAAAGCCTATGCGTACACCACCTGATGACAACATATGTCACACGGACCCTAGCGCACAGTAACATTTTGGCTTATGGGTAATATTAGAGGAGAGGATGACTCAGGGAGGTGCATGAAGAAACTCAAAGAAATTGAAAAAGCAGAACCAGAATAAAAAGTAGAAAAAAAATCAAGAGAGAAAATATGGCAGGCCCAGCAGCGAAGACACTGAGTCAGAGGCAGCTGTAGCAACACTGGCTGCACATTAACAAAATGACGTGGGTGAGAGAGCTACTGGAAGGAACTCAGTACATCACTTTTTCCATTCTCCCCACACTATTAATGGCTTTATTGTTTGGTCATCACAGCTTCAGGGCTGACGCACAGATCAACTTGTGTTTGGTCATTGTGTTCAGCTGCCAACCCAAATTGCCAAAATGTACCTTATTGATATAGACACTTCATCAAAACTGAAGCACTTTAAGCGCAAGGATCTATGTGGGTCAGACTTTGATTCAGGGTTTAATCGGGTCCAAATCTTGCAGCAAATCCTTCAAAATATGTGTGACAGATTCAGTACGGACACAGACACAGATGTACATTGCCAGGATAAGCCTGACAAGCTTTTCCCGTCCCCTGCTGCTATCTGTGTATTAAAATCCCTTCGCTCACCTCAAACTAGCAACCTAATGTTACTGAAAATGGAAAGTTTTGATGAAAAAAATTTGGATCGTGCAATTAGGCAGGCCTGCTTGTTTATTTTGGTGAATGACTGTAAAGATTTACAAAGAATATGTCTACGGCATTTACTATCTAACTGGGACATTTCGGGACACATTGGTGGGATTGCTATGGACGAAGAGCATGCGCTGATAGAGCAAATTACGTTTAACCATGTATCCAGTTAATTTAAATCACATCAGCTCACATTACTATATTGAGTGAACAGTTAACGTCATTAATTCTTTCATGTGGTGTTTTCTTTTGTGGGGTGCAAATGTTCCACCAGAACAATATTTTGCAGAGCAGAACCACCGTCGTCCAAGATGATTGTGATTGGCTTAAAGAAATGCAAACAACCCAAGCATTTATTTCTCCTATCCTAGAATGTATCTGTGGTGTAAGATGGTATAAGAGAGAGAGAGAGAGAGAGAGAGAGAGAGAGAGAGAGAGAAGCAGATACATTGTATGCATCTTCTGAGTCACCATAATGCACCTACTGTGATTCCGATTTACTAACAGCAGAGCCTAGCAATAATGAGCCGCATCTGTGTGTCACTGACCTGCAAAGCCTCTAAGAAGCGAAAAGAACCCAGCCGTCGTCCTCGAGGTACCAGACAGAATGTTGAGTTGTACAGCATCTCTCTGTAGTCATACCTGTAGAATGATAGCAAAGAAGAGAAGACATTAGCAACTAAGAATTTGTACTCAAATGTACAGTATACTAGCAGTGTCCTTCCACCAGTGCATTAGTTTACACATTGTGTGACGTCTCATGATAAAATCCTGACTTTAGGAACCCAGCCAATACCAGGCCCAAGTGTCCTGAAACTGTCTCAGTGCAGCAGCAGAGGACAGAACAGAAAAGGTACCTCTTTTTAACGATGGAATACCTGGAAAGCACAAGTACTTTCAGGAAAAATCCCATACTTTGAGCTTGACTCCTCTCCCCACCCATTCTTAAACCCCTTGCCCTCTCACCTGCTCATCTCAACATCTCTCCCCCCATCCAATCTAAGCCTCAGTCAGCACTTGTTTGGCTTAAGGAGCTGCTTGGAATTCCTTCAGTGTCAATATTACATGTGTGCATGTGAAAGAGTGTTTCTGTTTTGCCTGGTTGTCATGCATCGGACCGGGGTTTCATTAGATAGGACTGAAAGTGTGCATATTTTATTTCTCAGTGTACTCATGCAAATGTGTGCTTGTATTTAAAACAATGTGTGACCACATTTGCACATGAATGCAAATATGGATGTAAAGGTGAGTGATAATTTGTGTGCGCATAGTGTGTGTGCGCCTGGGGCTATTTTCCTACGCTCTGCTTTATTGTATATAGATTTATTATGCTTAGGCTGTACTCCTGTGTCTTTAAGTGTACTGCTTAGTGTCAGTGTGGCAGTGCACAGCACTATAGATGTAGTTCCCCCTTAGTACATTATGATATAAATAATAACACTTTTCCATGTTATACCATTGTGCATCAATCTGAAAGACATTCTAAGCCAAGTAAAATGTATCCCAAAAAGGTGTCTGACCAGTATATACTTGTCTGTTTTTTCAATGATCCAAGTCATTTATGGAGCAATGAAGAGAAGGTCCATCTTAACCCCAATATTTTAAGGAATACTGCAGACAAACAAGCCACAGCGATGTAAATGTATGATATAAAGGAATATACACAAAAACATAAGACACAATTGATTCCCATTCATAATTTCTGGGCCATCTTACAATTAATTTAACCATGGTTGAAAAGCATGCATGAAGTATAGAGCTGTCTTTACCACATACTTCCATGTTCCATATTGAAATCAGCTGGGGTTCGTTTTAGACAACGAGTGCTTGCCAAATGTCAAGCAAAGTATTTTAGTATTCATCTGCTAACAAGTGGTTCCATCTATACCTCCTTTCATTCAGCAGAGATCACAGGATGCCAAACCAGCTGGAAATCAAGTTCTCAATAGCTTTTACATAAATAGCGGTTATGCATGATTAAACTGAGTGAAATAACGCTGACACAAAGTCTGGTTCTCTTGTTCTTCTACAGTATACAGTATGGAGGTCACAAATGAAAAAATGTATAATATCAACTGCAATGTTTGTTGAATCAACGTTGGTGTTCTATTTGGATAAACCCACTTTAGATACCATTTACAATTAATCAGCCACTACAGTGACTTTAGAGATCAACAGCCATAAAAAGCATAACAGCTACGGTTAAGCTTGCTGCCATCCCTAGTAATACAATGTAATGTAAACAGCAATCCATTATCCACAATGCACATATTAGTAGGTTAAAATAAAGAATACTAAAGGCTAGGTAACATCACAGATGCTGCTCTGATCTGTGCATCCATTATGAAACAACGATCTGATTAACCAGATACTCCATCACAGATAGGACAGGCTATCATTAAGGATGACAAACAAATAATCCAGCCAGAGGCACGTAATAACTGACCGTTTTTCAAGCCTATAAAAACAAAAGTATAGGTCCATATCTGGGCCTGGCTGGGTGTAAATCTCCCATCCATCCCATTTCCTGACAGTGCAAACTCAGAAAAGACCAGATGTTTCTCTCCCTGCATACCTCCATTCTTCTCTACTCTTCCAGATGGCTGCCTGTGGGGAGGAGCAGTCTCACAGTATGCTACCGCATGTCAGTGGAAATGTTAAGGATGAGTGTTAAAAAAATATCTTCTACATGAACCCAATTCCTGTCTTGGTGTGCATTTTCTGTTTTATTTTCCCCAGATTTTAAAAGTGCACATGCACGTAGGTGTTCAACAGATCGGTCTCATTGGAAAGAAATCAGGATAGATGTCAGTGAGGAGTTAGTCACAGCAACGTCCGCTATTAACTCGGCATGATAAGAGGTCAATCCTGCCGAGTCCCATATTTCCCCATAACATGCAGATGGCTGCTGGTGAGCAGTCTCACAATAGCAGATTGGTAATCACTGAATAATCACACCATTGAGCTGGAATATTCTTTTTTGCCACCTCCTTATAATGTGTAATGTGTGATATAGTGCAAAATACTAGAATAAACTTACTGTACTATTAAAGTTATTATTAAAACTACAGGACTAATATGGAGAAACTACTGTCCAACAACAGGCTTTAAAAATGGCACAGCACCATCATACTCTACTGTAGCATCATCATTACCCTTGAAAAATAGGGTATTCATGCACATTATCATGAAGAAATAAATTGATCATCTCAATCTCATCTCAATAAATTAAGATCATCTAAACAGCCAAACTGCTAAACAATGTATCCTACTGTAGAGCTGTGCACTACAGCAGCTTCAGCCTGGGAGAATGTATGTAGCGGACACATTCACTGAGGATTTAGCCTCAGCCAACTGTTCAAACAGAGTGACCACACTGTTGACATTTCCTGACCATGCAGTTGCTCTTGGTTAGAAACTACCATCTTTTAGAAATTATGGTTCTTTTATGTGACCACTTTATGCAAACCCTGTATGCGTTTGTAAGTGCGAGAGTGAGGGGAAAAAGTAACTTTAAAGTCCTCTGTGTTTTAGAGGGGTAACAGCTTTTAGGAGCTTAATTTCCAGTGACATAATAAAGTCATTCTTATACTGAGTTGACTGGAGACAACAACTGGAAGAAGCGGGTATCATTCAGGAAAGGCAAGACCCAAAAACTTATTCCACCAACAATATTATCAATTGTTACTGCTCACAGACTAGTCCAGAATATTTCTATAGCAAGCGAGAGAAACGTCAACCATAAACTCTTTCCATGCACCCTCTGAAAGTCAAGTAAAGGTTGGCAGGACCAGATCACTGTCAGTTGGAACATGTATCAAAGAGGAGATACATATTGTACATTTTAAGGGTATATTTAAAGTCCATTAGAGGGGCTACGCATGGCATTACTCATAGAATTAGAGTTACTTAGATCCAAGTAACGTTTTTGGCATTGTGACATAATGCCTTTGTTTACCTCAATATTTTGAGATATGACCATGATGAAAACATGGAGGCTGACTCACTGTGACATGTTTGCTATAAATTGCAACATAGTTTCAACTGACATGGGAAAAGTATATAGTGACCACCACATTCTACAGTAGAAGGTTTGAGTGAATAATATCTAAGTGTACTATTGCGTGCATCATCACGTCAACACCACAACTCAGATCAATAATGAAGCTATACTCTATTCTGGTATTCCATTTTCTAGGTCTCTCATTGGGAAAAAGAGAAAAGACCCGTCAGTAAAACCATTACCTTTTTTTTATGCTGTGTGAGATCTACTGTTATTTTTATGTAAACCTATTCATTCATGGATATAATTAAATGACATTCATTAATACTGCAGGAAAGGAACAAAGTATGAATCACAGAAAGAGAAAAGGATAACAAGAAGTGAGTTGGATCCAAAGAAAAAGAAAAAAAAAAAAAAAAGAAAATCGACCAGTCTCTTAGCAACAAGAATGGATGGCGTGAAAAAGAGAATGCATGGCTCACTCGGTTAAGTGCCTGAGGAGACTCAGAACAGCCTAAGTGTTTGTCTCCTATAATCTGTGTGGACCACACACATTTACAACAGGACACCTTATAGAGAGGACTGCAATCAAAGGAGGCATTGCTTCAGCTGCTCTATGACAGGCCACAGTGCTCGTGTAGGTCTTCTGTGCTGGGATAGAGTCCACCAGGGACTATGGATCCATTTTATTTAATTCATCCAATTAGATTAAAGTGGCCATATTATGCTCATCTTCAGGTTCCTAATTGTAATTTGAGATTGCATCAGAATAGGTTTACATGGTTTAATTTTCAAAAAACACCATATTTTTGTTGTGCTGCACATTGCTGCAGATCCTCTTTTCACCCTGTGTTCAGGTCTCTGTTTTAGCTACAGAGTGAGACCTCTCTTCTGTAACATCTTTGTTGTCAGTCGCACATGCGCAGTAGCTGGGAGACTTCTTCTAAATGAGGGTGCACTTCCAACTTTGTGTGGAATACCTGCAGAATAGGGACATGTAAGTAGTTCTATACAATTTATTTTTTAGATTAGGGTGAATTTGTGTGTGTTGTAGCAGTGTTTTGCCATTGAGAACGAGCTAGCAAGCTAGCGCTAGCATGCTAACGGTTAGCCCCCTAGGCCCCTCGTCTCGGCTAATTACGTAGAAAGCCGTGCAGATTTTGAACAGCTCACCCAGAGACTGAAGGCAGGACACATTCAGAAACCCGTATCTCACTCAAAACAGCATGGATAGTTATTTTTCAAAGTTTGTATGTGTGTGGAAGCACCAGAGACACAAAATAACACCCCAAATCCCAGAAAAAGTGATTTTTTCATAATACGGGCACTTTAAGTTTAAGTGATACTTTATTATTATTATTATTATTAAATGTTACAAATTATCCAAAGCAAGAAGGATTCTAACTAATGGTATTACAATAAGATAAAAGAACGTCAATGTAACTTTACTAAATCATGATCAAAACAAAGTACACCAGGATGAGGACGCTTGAAGAAGCTCAAACAAATAGAAGAAAACATCGTTTTGCAATATAAGCTTGGTAGTTATTGTAATTCAACAAAAATTACATCATACAGTAAGCTGGACTAATTAATGGAAAAAGAGCAAGTAATCAGACCCCATGCTGTCAATCATCATCAAATGATTACCCTCTATGAAAAACTCAGCTGTGGCCTAACTTATTGCATGTGCCTTCATCTGTAACCGGGGGGCCTAAGTACTTTAGTTGAGGTAAACATTATGCTTTTTAAATGGTCACCTGAATAATCCAAAATGCATTCTTTAAAAATATTGCCTCCAGTTCATTGTGTAGTCATCACTCATGTTGGTCAGTATCCTCAACAACCGGGAATTCCCAAACATGAGCTTCAGAGGGGAAAATGATGGCAGCTCTAGTACTATCCTGCTATCACCCTTCTCCCATCCCGTACTAACTTTATCATCAATCACATTTTCTGCTTCCTCTTTTCTGTCACAGTTAGGCCGAGTAGATCGGCAGTTGGCTGTTGCCAGGACTATGAGTTCAAGCCAGAGGAATTTCAGCCTGAAAGGCACCGAGTGAAAGTGACTGTCATCGGATGAGAAATGGAAAGATGAAAAAACAGCAGTTGACAACTGCATGCTGTATTAAAAAGCCCCACACAGCCACAGCCACCCATGGCAAGAATGTCACACAAACATGCACATAAAGCCTGATTTTGATCTCGACAACACATCAGAACGACTTCAATAGGTCAAGACACTGCCAGATCCTCTTAGACGCAGCTGCTTTCTTTCCCCTGACATGACAGCGCACCAAGAGGTAGACATGTACAACACATAGTGACAGACCCAAGGAGGGGATGTAGCATGTTTTACTCATGCTGGCAAAAAACCCCACTGACATCAAATAAAAACAAATGTGCTATATGTTTTAGAAGACCTGCATATGTAAAAATGAACACACATACAATGTGTTTTCAGGCATGAGCGCAACCATTACATGCCTGTTTTGATCGCCAAGAGGCAGCTTCTTGTAACGTGGGGTTAATGAGCACCCCTCATACTCATGTTCCATGGGGTTAATTAGCCATCGAGATGAATATTAGAAAGCAGACTGGCCTCTGGTATAGAAAGAGTTCATCAGAACTCTGTGGAAAGTGATCCTGGAGAATTGCAAGATTCCCCCCAGAGAATGTTTTTAGATTTCTCACTCTGTGTGTGTGTGTGTAGCCAATCACAGGTCATTTCAGAGAGAGAGAGAGAGAGAGAGAGAGAGAGAGAGAGAGAGAGAGAGAGAGAGAGAGAGAGAGAGAGAGAGAGAGAGAGAGAGCGCATTCATATTGGCTTTTCTGTGCATGCATATGCCTGTGCGACAGAGAGGGGAAAGCTGCAGAAAGAGGCCTCACTCTACTTCAAATTCTGGCGTTTTGCTTTCTACCCACCGCAGCTTTAATGGGGTTTAAAGAGCACCACCTGCTCCACCCTGAGTTATTAGAGCAAAGATGATGTTTATACCAACACGACTTTTTGAAAAACTAAGCCTTTACTTATTTCCCCAAGGCACCTTTGGCTCACTCATCTTCCTCTGGTTAATGAGTTCAAAGAAAGCTTTATAAAACATTTACAGACACACAGAGGGGGGTCTCAAGTTCTACCACAGTTCTACATGACCCCAGGTTAATTCACCTAATTACTATGCTTTGAATCTTATATCACACTTCTTTTTGTTGTCCCCCTTCTGTCTCCATCCATCTTAAGCCCTCTCTCAAGAGGAGAACCAAAAACCTTTTATCTCTACAAATGTCCCTCCTCAAAATGGAGTCATACACACGCTTGACTTTGTTCCAGTAAAATCAACACATACGGATCAACACAAAGATTTATCAACATCTATCCAGAATATTGTTTGTGTCATAAAAGAGCTACTGAATTTCAATGAATCCTTTAAGAATTTGGAAGAAGCTGCCCACATCTCTAATCAGCCATCCGTCAGCTTGATGAGGTTGATGGGAAGGATGCTTTGAAGTGCTCTCTCCGGATACCAAAACCCAGAAGATGGGAGTGTTGGAGATAATGAAATGACTGTTGTTAATGGAACAGCCATTAGCGCTGGAATGTCAAGACTGACTTGAAAATACAGGCAACATAAAGATGAAAGATCAGACAGTTCAAGTCAAATTATTTGACTGCAGTGACCAGGGAGAAACTTGCCCTCTTTTGGCAATAGCTGTGAATAATTGTAAAGGGTTATACATTTTCTTAGAATGAATCATGTATTCCCAAACAGGATATTAGGCCTGAGTAATATGGTGTAGTCCTTAATGTTTTTATAGCCTGCCCTTAGCCCTGCTCCAGGTCGTACCCCAGTGATCGGTCCTATGACCACTACTATTTAATATATATATATATATTTTAACAGTTTGGCTGAAAATGTTTCCACTTTAATGCTGATGACACTGTATTATCCTGCTCTGCGTCTACACCAGACCATGCTCTTTGTCAGCTACAAATGCTTTTAATATTGTACACTGTACCCTGGAGTATGGCGATGTTGTATAAAAACATGCATCTTCAAAATGCCGTCACATGCTGGATACGGTCTACCATGGAGCACTGAGATTCATCACAAATCTCAAATCCCTTACTCACCATTGTTCTTTGTATGCTCGGCCTTGTCTACCGTAGACTTAACCACCAGCATATTCTTATTTATAAGGCTGTTCTCAGACTGCTTTCTTTCTACCTACGGGTCTTATTGTCTTCCCTCCCAGGATTTTTTTCCTCTAAGAGAGGTTACACACCAACCAGATGGCCCGACCGTCAGCAGAAAAGGCAGTCTGACTGATCAGTCGGGTCCCCGAGGTCCAAAAAAAACCTCGCCATACGCCATACGCCATACGCTCTGCGCGTGCGCGAAACGTAATACGTCTCCATAGCAGCAGGCGGCACTTCTCTGTATTGTTTCCCAGAAAATGAAAACCGGCAGCTGATAGGACGAACACGTCACGTGGGTCTTTTTTTCTCCGGAAATTCACAGCCAGACTGTCGTGGCGGCTTGTTCAGAATACGATCTCATATTGTACTAAAATAGTTCACCGAAACGTGTTTCTGAAAACATTTTAAGCAAGAAATAGGCCATGCAGTTTCTGAATCTGTCTTCATTTCAGATCGACAAAGGTCCGTTTAAAAGATTTTCGTCAGATTTTGAGCGGCTCATCCGCTCGCCATTTCCGGGTGAGTCCCGACTGCCCTGTCTCCGACTGAACATGTCAGCTCGGCCCAAATGAAGGCCGACGGCTCCTCCGACGGGCGACGGCACGGAACACACCGAACAGACTCGAGTCACCGACCTCGCCAGACGGTCCGACGGCCAATAATCGGCTCTGTGTGTCAGCGCCTTAACTGTCCCTAAAGTCAGTACTGAACTGGGAAAAATAGTGTTTAAATATGCTGCTCTTTCGGCTTGGAATCAGTTACAAAACCACCTGAATCTTCGGGAGCTAGTTTCAATGTGTACATTTGAAGTGATTCTAAATGACTTGGATGCTGGCACATCTGGGTGTTGATGTTTTGAATGTTTTTGATATCTTATACGTCTGTCATCTTGTGTCTTCATTTAAAAAAAAATTATGTTTGTTTTATGTCTGAAACCATGTTAATTGTGCTGCTGTCTGTTTTAACCAGGGCACTCTTGAAAAAGAGATTTTTAATCTTAATGAGTCTTAAATAAAGTCTTAAATAAAGGCTAAGTTAAGTCTTAAATAAAGGTTAAATAAAAAAACATTTGTTTATCATTCTGGATCCATGGGGTCACCAACCAACTTTTCTGTGCCTCAGGCTTACAAATTTACAGATCTCTTGGTCCAGCTATCAACTACATGCAACATGGCTCTGGTAAATGACTTACCGAATGAATGAATGCATAAATGAATAACACGTTACACAAGTCCGAGTAAGTGTGTTTGATTCTGAACAAAGTTGGAAGTTGAGCAGATTAATCTGAGTGGTCCCTGAGCTTGAAAGAATGCTGTCAAACAGCCAGTAACTGACTTCTGTTGGAGATAGAGCCTAGCTGGTGCTGCTGTTACCATGGCTGTTCTGCACGAGAGATAAGTCCGGGTCAGGAATGTCTCTAATCCTGGGCCAAGCAGGGACAGATGAAGGAAGATATGGAAGGATGTGAGAAGGTAGATAGTGATGAAGAAGAGAGAGGGACTGAATGACACAGACATGGAGGGTTAAGCGGAGAGAAACAGGAAAGGAGTGATGAATGGATGAGAACTGAGGGGGGTGAAAGGGAAAGGAGGGTGGGATGTAGGGAAACAGGAGAATAACCGAGGCAAAGAAGAAGGAAACAAAGGAGAGAACAGAATACAGATGGAAATGCGGTCAGCAAAATGAGAAACAAAACAATGAATAAGATCAAATGAATTATGTGCATCTGTGCAAGTATCAGTATACCTGTGTGAGTTTTGTAAACATATCAGATTGTAGACAGCTTTTTCAAAACACCAATTTGTTTTTTACCAGGGTAAATAACCCTGTCAGCTCACAGACAGCCTCCCCCCTTTAATGGCAAAGCAACCGTGACAATAGCCATGACAGGGAGAAGGGGGCTTTGTAATGTCTCTCTTAGTTCAAAATATGGGGTGTTATCAACTAAATTTGGTATCAATGTCTGATCTAATCAAATCCATCATGCAGAGAGAGGGATTTAGATGAAGCCTGACTGCTGAGACTAGCAATCTGCCTGGACTGAGCAGTCTGTTTTGTGCATTTTCTGTTTGTTTGTGTGTGTGTGGGTGTGATTTGGGACAATATCGGAGGGGTAATGCGTCAGCCAAACTGGACCACGTACGTGAGTGTGTGCATGTGGGAATGTGTACAGGCATAAGGCTTTTTTAGGACATACCAGGGGATGGCCTTATGCAAGTGTTTCAGGTGAGAGAGAGGGATAGAGAGGGAGTAGTGAGGGGAAGAAAAAGGAGCGAGTTTATGTTGTTTACATGTGCTGGCAGTTTACATCTCGGTTGGTCTTTGCACTTTTGGACCATAAGTCACACAACCTTGCAAGGCAAGTCAAAATGTGAAGTTCAAGCTTGTGAAAAGGAGAGCTGCTGGTGTTGAATTTTTTTTGTTGTTAAAATTTGTGTAAACCAACCCTTTAAAGTGCCCATATTATGAAAAAATCACTTTTTCTGGGATTTGGGGTGTTATGTTGTGTCTCTGGTGCTTCCACACACATACAAACTTTGAAAAAAATCCACCCATGCTGTTTAGAGTGAGAGACACGGTTTCTGAATGTGTCCTGCCTTCAGTCTCTGGGTGAGCTGTTCAAAGTCGGCACGGCTTGTGACGTCACAAGCCGAAACGAGCAGGCTAACCGCAACCATTAGCTCGTAGCGTTAGCATGCTAACACTATGGCTAACGCTAGCATGCTAACGCTAGCATGCTACCTCGTTCTCAATAGCAAAGCACTGCTACAACACACACAAGTTCACCATAATCTACAAAAGAACTACTTACATGTGCGCCCTCATTTAGAAGTCTCCCAGCTAATCCTGCCTTGTAGCTGACCAAAGTTGTAGAAACAACCTTTCTTTTACTGTCTATGGAGCTAGCTAGCTGACATGATCTACATCTGAGCTACTGGGCATGTGCAGTGCAATCAAAGATAGTACAGAAGAAGAAGAAGAAGAAAAGAGGTCTCACACTGTAGCTAAAACAGAGACCAGCTGAAAAGAGGATCTGCAGCAGTGAGAGAGAGCGGTGCAGTACAACACAAATATGGTGTTTTTTGAAAATTAAACCATGTAAACCTATTCTGGTACAACCTTAAAATACAATTATGAACCTGAAAATGAGCATAATATGGCTGCTTTAAGAACGCCACATGAAAAAGAGAGAAAATTGAGTTTATCCAACTTGCTGATGACAACTAGCCTCAAATGCACTGGGAGAAGAATGGCTGTAAGTGCAAAGCCAGTGTGAAGTAATGAGAGAAGCAGCTTCATTCTGCTGCTGAGAGAGTAAATGCGCCTCGCCAAGTCGAGCCGCCAAAAATGAAGTGTAAACACAGTCTTTTAGCTCTCAAGAGGCAAAAGATGATTACCTCACAATTACGAGACCACAGAGGAGAGAGAAGCCCTACTGCCTCAGTGACAGAAAGCGAGATTGCAGGGTGGTGGCAGTACTAATGATGATGGGGAAGGGAAAAAGACTGCAGTTTATCCCAGAGGATACACAAAATTGCAGCAACTAGCAGAAACGTGTGGCACTTGGCTACAGCACTGGCAATGCTCTTCAAAATAAAAGATGAAGAGGGAACGCCTCATTTGATGGATGTTGTCTGCTGCTGAGATCTTTTTTCTCAAAGCATTGAGACCGCAACATCCATAGAGGCATTCAACAAGTTTCTATTTCAGTAAAGCAGCACAATGTTGCACATTTCCATTCTAGATTATGCGTCTATTTTTTCCTGGCAGGCAATACTACCAAGCCTGTCAAATGATTTAATAATCAACCAGCTGATTAGTTAAACAAACACGGTAACCAATACAAGTGGCTGAATACACTTTTGACTTGTATGACGTGGCATTTACAACTTGCACTGACATATCTGTACCACAGTCCATAAAGGCTTAAATTGAATGGAGGGCCAGCTTTGCTATGTACGCCTATCTAATAAATCCTCACTCACTAATGTGATGACCATGGGGGAAGGCAATCTAATCCTATCCCGGTACCATGATACACAACACACAGACACCTACACATCTACTGGCCATCACTGAGAACAAATGAGACCCTGCTGAGTGCACAGGATTAAGTCTTAAAAACTTTTCATACACTGATTACAGAAAGGTAAGGAAAACTACTGAGCAGAGGCTGGCAGACGTTCAACTATTTTACAGATAATCACAAAAATATCCAAAAAATTAAATATGGTGAAGTTAATGTTTTATAATACAGCTTAAAAAGAAAACACCTAAACTGTTGCTCAACAGATGATGTTAAATGGGTGATAGTGTCAGCCTTAGAAAGCACTTGAGGGCAGAGGGAGGACAAGATTAGTTGACATGGGTTGTAATTACTGTAAGTCAGTTAAAGTGCTGTCATACCCTGTCACAGTCATCACCTTTTATTCACCAGGACATGCACACCACGTCTAACAAATTAACACCATACAAACAATGCAGAGTTCCAACTGCTCGTGGTCAGTCATGCTTCAACTCTTTGAAAGACTGCAAACGTCTGCCATAATCAACTATTTCATTATTTATTTTCTCCCCTCCATCTACATACAGTAACCTATTCTGTTACACACAGGTCATTTTTTTTTTAACCAAACTGCCAACAACATCTGGAGCGGGGTTTTAGACAATCTAACAACAAAAGCCTTTTAGGTGAGGTGGCAACCATTGTTACAACCAAGGACAAATTAACCTGATCTCAGAGAGGAATGTAGACTACACAACAGTGCCCTCTCTGAGGCAGCTGAATTCCTCTGTATCCTCGCAGACACACTGGCCCAGAACAAAGCTTTACCATCTGTTAATGAATTCCGTGGCCAGCAGTGCTTGCTGCTGCGGGCAGGTAATTAGTTTGAACAGCGGGAAAGATCAAAGACTACGCTTCCTGTCTTGCCCTCTGGTTATGACCTCGCAAGGCGAAGTCACAGATTTCACCGTGTGAGAGAAGGCAAGAAACTGTACGAAGCTTAGCCAACAGGCACAAAATCATAGTCCAAGTCGTTTCAGTTTGAATCACACACCCATCTGATTAAACAAAAAAGTGGTTTACAAACTAAACAGCTTTGAGTGTCAATATTTACTTGGCTGCCACCAATTCCACATTTTTCCTCATTCTGTTTTGTTTTCTTCTTGACATAATTTGGTGAGTTTAATGAGAGTCTAAATGGACACTTATTCTTTTAAAGACTGCAACAAAGAACAGGTTGAATAAGGCCACCATTTCATGGAAGAGTTAAGACTATCACATACTGAGGGTTATCATCATGTGCGCAGCAGCTTCCCTTCCTCTCACAGTGCCAGTTGAAGCCCTTATCTGACAAAGTGGAGTCCAAAGAGGACAGCGAGAGATACCATATCTGTGTGTGTGTGCCAGTTTTATCTGATGATCCAAGTCACTACCCAGACAAGCTCTGCAACATGGTGGCTGGTAATTTCGCGATGTTGCCAAGTGTGTTTACGCAAACACAGCACAACATGGTTCCTAACGGTGATGATGATGATGCATTGCCAAAGTACCTTTGAGAAGATACAAGGATATGGTCCAACTCTTCGGGACAAATCAGTCCACTCCTCTCTACAAATCAGAAATACTTAGGCTATGTATTATTGTAATGTTATCCCTCCTCCATTCCAAAAACAATACATGAAATATAAAAAAAAAAAAAATGTGGCACTGAGTCAAGAGTCAGACATTAGAGTCTATATCCGTGTGCTTGGCAGTTCTATTCTCCACATTGACTGAAGGATTAAAAGCCTGTAGGATTTGGGTGGCCTTGATTTTAGAGTGCTGTTTAATTCTTGCATGTAGCTCTCACAACATAAGTCATTATACATGAGTAACAATTGAGAAAGACCCTGTCAAAGGGACTGTAAATGTGCCTAATGCATCACGCAAACACTGGCTAACTGAATGAGGAGTCACTTCCATAAAGTTAAATTTTTTTTCTCTAGATGCTCCACCAGTGGCACTTTATATTAAATCTACTCTTTCTTAGCTTCTTTATCACATTTTATATCACTAAAGGTCTTTTTTAGATCTGGTCCAATGTTTTTTCATACACAATCAACCAATCACATTATTCACATCAGCGAAGGTTTCAGGTGGATCGGTGAACACTTTTCTGCACCCTAGTACAACAGCAGCTATAATACTTAAGAATACGTACCAAAAAAGCTGCCTGAGGTCCAGAAAAACCCTCTCTAATCAGGTGAAAGCGTCAAGACACCATAACAATGGATTTTAGATCAATTCTCTGTTACTACCCTTCACAAAGGTCCCCCTGTTCATCTCCATCACCATAAAGGGCTGCTTGTGTTTCATTACCATTCACGTTTCACGTTTTCCACACCCTCATATCCAAGTTTGTTTGGCAGAACCCCCTGCTACTACCCCCTACCTTCTATCGTATCTATCTTGGTGTTTGATCAAGCCCAACTTTATTACTGTCAAGGAGCTAGGAAATGGTGATGTGTGCCTCCACATGATGACAGAAAAGCGCTTCCTGGAATGGACCACACTCTCTCAGCATTCCAAGAGAAATACATCACCTGTTCATGTCTGCCAAGGACAAGACATACATCATGCTGTCAGGACATGAGAGAGAGGGTGCATAGCAAACAAATGGTGCTGCCCTCTGTCCTGAACAAGCAGCCTTAAAAAGAGAGGGAGAGTGCAGCTAAAATGCAGTCAAGCAAATAAAGCATATTTTAATTTGAATCAGAGAAAGAGTGTGAAACTAAGAGAGAGAGGCCACTCAAGCACATAAGACTAAAATGACTACCAACAATGCCACACGTTGCCAGATTTCGACTATTCTTAAATTAGGCTACACCAGGTCATACCAAGTCAACAGCCAAGAGCTGAAGTCAAGATAGAGCTAGCTACTTCACAGGCACTGGTAGTAATTAATGAGTGATGAGATGTGAACATTGATGGTAATACCTTCTGTAAACCCTCGACCTCCCTCTCTATAAATCGTGGCAGTGAAAAATGAGATGGCAATCAATTGAGAGGCGAGTAGACTGCATGCTTCTGGGAAACAGTTCACTTTTGGTAGTTTCTTGGATTAGGCAGGCATGTGTGCATGCATACATCTACACAGCACACAAGCACACTTCCTGTATAAGAAGACAATCTGAGTCTTTCATTTTGCAGATAGCTGTAAATTATCATACACATACACACATTTAATACAGCATGCCTAAAAACATTCATCAAATTCATTTGGTTTACTTACAACTGATTAACATTTCAATCATCTAAAAGTAGAAATGTTCGTACTAAGTATCTGCAGTTCAAATGGTTTTATGACATTCATTCACACATAGCATCTCTTCTTTACTGAAGTACATTGAAAAGTGACAGGACTAAAGGTGATGACATTCTGCACAGGTTGTCAGCTTGACTCAAACCAATTATGTGGTGGGTAAACAGGATTAGCTTTAAAATCAATAGGTCAGCCCCATGTGGCCGTCTTTACTCAAAGTCAGAGTCATGACACTGTTATTATGAATAACAATGCCGGCCATGTGATAGCCTGGCTGCTCAGTTATCTGCTTTCATGCATTTGTTTCCATAGCTATCCCTTACCATGAGCTCTCTATACTGTAGACAGATTGTAATCCCCTGGCTCTGTAGGTCACTGTGTACAATCTATTTAGATTATCCCTTTACCCCCTTAACACAAAGCTATAGACCATTAGACCTATAGGAGAAATAAATCCTCTCTTACACATTATTCATCAGCCAGAAGCTGTATAATGCACGTTTTGTGGTTGACGTAATTCATGCAGTTTGCTATTATTAAACAACATCAAACATCCAGCTATCGTATAAATACGCAAACAAGCCATTCACCAAGAAGAAAACAACTGAAACCACAAAAAATAGAAAGGTCGATAAAACTCAGTGCGTCATACTGACGTACATTTTCTGTTCTATTGTCCATAATCATTATAAGAGACGAACATCAGCAGACAAATATATGAAAGGTGTTCCCAATCACAGCATGCAGAGGAGCACATCTCAATCATTGTCAGTGGCTGATTGTGCCAGCATTTTTCTCTGTGGGATTCAACCTGTTTACAGCCTTGGAGACAAGACACGGGGAAACGAACAGCCAGGTGTGAAATTAGCAACATAAGATAAACTGACAACACAATGTATTGGAGATACACATATATTGGAAAACATAGTCCAACAGCCAGTTCAATATTGCTTATTTGATAGGCTACGATACATTATACTCTTGAGGAAACTATCATTGGCAATAAATGCTGATATACAGCTAATCTTGTCTTCATTGTAAGGATGAATGGAAGAGAGCACATAAAATGAATAAGTTACAGGTGGAACTGAGTGACAGTAAGCACCAGTAGAGAGACCAAGACCAAGCTTAAGAGACTAATGCAACTTCAGGGAAAGGGAAACAGCATGAGGAACTTGAGTTAACTCAGCAAAAAGAGTTGCTGCTGGGTCCTCTTGTATCTAAAAGGCCTCTCAACTGCTCCACTGCCTGTGATTTCACTTTCATATAGAAACTGGCCAAACGCGTTTAAACAATGACCATTCCAAAATTATTGTGTGGTCATGTAAGTGTTATTTAGAGGCCTGCGTCGATAAGAGCGCAAACATATAATCTGTGCGGAGTGGTTTTGTGGTTTACCAGCCTCCTTCACGGCCTGCTGTATCGTTCAGGGCCAACTGCCGATGGTTTACTGGCAGGGCTGAGTTATAAAGGATGGCAACTGGAGGAGCCTTCCAGAAAAAGGGATCTTTTCATAAACTCAAATCACAGAACTACTGCATCACATTTTTGCAATGAAGTAAGCCAAACCCACTGCATAATAGAAACAGAATCAACATGGTAAGCTAACAATTTGAACATTTTAACACAGAAATCGCCAACATAAGACCATTTTTTTCAAATGACACCCCACTGTCAGTCCAGAGAAAACACACTATCACAATGGGAATACTGCATCACCTCAGGTACCTTTATTTCACAGAAGCTCATTGGTCTACTAGCTGCTCTAAAAGGATGATATATTGTAAACCAAGCAGATGGAAATAACACATAAAAGAAAAAACTGAATATCCAAACCATCACTCAGTGATTCACAAACATCTCCCGCAAGACTATTTTTCAATCTAGCCGGGGGGGGGTGGGGGGGGCTAGACACAACTGTTGCCCGGTGGGCACCACAGGGCTATCATCACATGGCCTGCAGTTGTTGCAATGTGTACAGTGAGCAAAACAAATTAGTAGCAGAGGCAGTCAGTGAAGGAGCTTTCTGACTAGTTTTTCAGCATTTACTGAATCAGGCATTTCACCCTTTTAGCGTGATTAGATGTTTTTCCACACCTTCTCGTTTTCTTTACCAAGCAAATGACAATGGGCTAAAAACTCCAATGCAACACAAACCTTTGTCAAACAGTGCCATTTGTAACTTTTTGTCAGACATATCCGATAAAATAGTAGTCTGAACATAGAACAAGTCCATATAAAAAAATATTTTTAGTGGCCACAAAATGCTGGGTTGGTTTGATGTTTTTACTTTTGTGACATTTTTGGAACACAAACTTCACCAATCATTCTCTCATACATGCACAGAACGCACATGCATGTAGGTGGACGTCAGCGTTAGCATTTGCACTATATTCAAGTGCAACTTTTATCTAGAAGCAATCGGAACCAAAAATGTATGGCAAACTAGTGCTGTGTCAAGATCCACGTACTTACACTTGCTATTTTGAGTGCATAGTGCATTTAAACTGAGAAGTATGGCAAAATGCTGGCAATATGAGTACCCAGATGGTGCACTCATAACAGTCAAACGGTCAACTTGTTAAAATGGCGAGCGAATAAGCTGAAGTGGTTGCAATTTAAACGGCGAGTAGACTATTTTTTTTTCCAAATCTGCATATAATTTGCCGGGCAACAATAGGTGGCGGTAATGCTCCACCCAGTTGCAATTCCCAGTTAAAAGAAGCAGCGGTCAAATGCTGCAATCATCATTTCAAGTGCATAACAGCCGTGTGCGATTTGAGACAACATTACCCTGTCGAAATGTAGGCACTACTACGCAAGTAAGTATATAGTGTACACAGTGTACTACATGTAAGTGTCCTAATTGAAGTATCTGAATTCATGCACAGTATAGAAAATATTCAGTTCATCAGAAAACAAGTTAGGCTACAAAATAAACAGTAAAAAGGCATTTAAAGTTAATGTGCAGGAACTCAGAGATCGGCCATCCTCCCCCAACGATTATCCTTTTCCCCAAGCTCTGTAAAGCCTGCATCAAGTTGGCTAGCAGCCCTCTGCCAGGGGCTTTGGCCAATACTGAGGATTAAAACCCTGCAAGTCTATAAATACACCTAGCAGACCAACGTCAGCATCCAGCCAGCTATTGCACTCACCTCTCACTGCTGGATGGCTGGCATGGGTTTTTCCTCTTTCCTGCTTCTCTCTTACTTTTTCCCCTGTGTCTTTCACTTTCTCAGACTCTCACTACTCTCTTTGTGTTCTTATTTTTCCCTGTAACTCACTCTCTGTTTGTCTCCCACTCTTCTGTCTCTCCCGCTCCGCTCATCTCTCACTCTATCCATCTTGTACTCTCTCGCTTGGCAGGGCCTCTTAATTGGAAACAAGCTGTGAGAGGGCTTTCAGTTCGAGGTTAAAATTGCATCTGACCTGCCTCCTGCTGTATCTTTTCTTCTCTCCTTTGGCTGTATTACAGGCTTGTACACAGTGGCTGAGTGCAGATGTCTGAAGGACAGAGTGTGGTGAAGAGGGAAGTAAAACGTTGACTCTACCCACTGGCTGGAAACGACAGGGGACTTGACAGGCAAACAAGCAAAATGGAGACCTGCTGTAGTTTACTTACAACACACAAATAAGTGGAATATAACATGACATTTGTAATCCTCTAACAACATGTCCTATCAATCCAGATATTTCAAGTAGGATGTGTAAATACGAGGAGTCTCGCTACACCACACATTCATTCTAGGAAAAGAGATAAAAAACGCTCTGGGTTGTTTGCATTTCTTTAAACAAATCACAACTGCCGGCCGGGCGGGAAGTGAAACAGCAGAGTATCCAGTCAATTTACCAAAAGACACCCCCCAATATTTGATTGTCTCCTCTACAACACCATGGATGACGAGAGATTCATCCTGGAGGTGAAAAACATAGTTCAACACCACAGATCCTTTTAAAACGACATCGTCAGAAAAGAGAAGGCATGGAGTTTCACTGCAGGAGTGCTTGGAGTGGAAGGTAGATACTAGTTTAATAAACACGTGACCCTGGTGTGGTATGGCGCCTGGCGGAGGACAGAACAAAACCGCGGCACAGCCGGAACTCAGCAGAGACGCACCCAGTGGAAAATCTGGGTAAGCTCCGGACGCTCCGGGCTCTGGAAAAAAGTCTCGGGAAGGAACTTGTTTCGGTGGAACAATTGCAACCCACAATTGCACAATCCAAGTTTTCTTTAAAACTTGTAATTTTCAGCGTGAAGCTTGCTAGCTCAAAGTTTGTTGTCGTTTCCCTGAAGCTAAGGGATTTTGAGAATGGCAACACACACAGAGCGGAAGTGGAGGGACATGGCTTACGTGGCTAATGTCAGGCAATTATACTGTAAATTTACTTCCATTCATCCAGACTAATAACGCAATAATACAACCCTTGACTCTTCCCCACATATCTAATGTACAGGTATGGTGAAGTGCCAATTCCAGAGAGAAAGAACAAGAAACTAAATGGGCCACAAGCAGACACAAATAACAAAAGTTAGTATGTTATCTAAGCTGTTAAAAAGATAAATTTTGTTTAGAATTATTATGCACTAGCTGAAAATATACTGAAATTGCAACCAAAACAATACAATAGACAGTGTACTGTGCAATGCACTGTCCAGATGAATAATTAACTGATGTTCTTCCTTCAAACAGGCAACACATGTATAGATTACACAGTGCATAAAAACCCATATAAACTCAAACCAACATCTGGAGAATAAAGTCTAAACTATTACACAAAAATGACATGGCCATTACATGGTAATTATGGTGAGAGGCTGCATTCAGCCTTTCACAACTTCCTTGTTGTCAGTGGGAGAGGATAAGAGGGATTTGTTGCACAAAGGGCCACAGCCAGGCACAGAAACTATTACTTCCACCCAGTTAGACCACAGACTGTACTGTCTGACCCATAGGGCTGTGTAACGGGACAGTGCAACTCACAATTATACACGACAACCTGCATAGAGAGCTCAGTACTACCTACAGTATATTTGCATTTGAGCAAAATCTCAGTTTAAAATGTTGATCTCTGCTTTATGTGAGATAATACTGTATGGAATAAGCATAAATGTAGTACATCTATAGCTTTATTAAAATATTTAACACATTTACAAATTGGCTAATGTCTTAACCAGTCTAAATCTGTCCAACAAACAGCTGCTTAATCAAGGAGATATTTATAAGAGCTCAGACCATTTCATATCTTCCCCATTTGCAGCATGCTACAACCAGCCTACTTTAACTAGTGTGTTAAAAGTACAAGTCAGAGACACTTTTTATTTGGAAGAAAGTTGACACAAAAAACAAATATTGATCTCCTTGGCAACTGGTTTCCTTAACTTCTGTTCCACCCATATCTTTGGCCCATCAAAGTCCCACCCCCTTGGATAGCTCTGTACAGCTGGGTGCCAGGCCAGGGATATAGCGCAGGTCTGGGTATGATTACCAAGTGAAAATAATTCTGCTTTTGGGGACTGATGAATCAGTCCTGTCAGACATGTTAACCATTTACTAATAGATTACCTATACTCTGCAAATACATGAGTCCCAATAGCCTCAAACTGTGTTCTGTAAAATCACTGTACACTGCAAGATATTTTTTACCAGATCCAGTCCAAACAAACCTCTCATAAAAAAAAGTATATCTGGTTCAGAGATGAACTTTTCACTTTGGCTCTTTTATGTATACTACCCAAAAAAAAAAATCAAACACACCAAATCAAGCGTTGTGGCGAAAACGCCAGCCATTCCATTCATTTTAATGTGGGTGGTGCATTTAGGCTGAGGCGGTGGAGATGCCAGGGAAAAAGGCAGCAGCCTGTGGTGAAAAGCTAAAAACAGAATCAATTTTTGGAGAAACGCAACCCTGACGCCACAATCACGTAACCTTCTGGTGATCAGACAAAACACAATGGCGTGGGGAACACAATGGAAACACAAATGGGCCATTTAAGTGACACTCCCACACGGCTTTATTCTATCTGCTAACCTATTTTAATGGTGGAAAGGCAAAGACAGACATTTAAGAGCCATTGCCCTAGACCAAGGCATGTGGTGATTAGATGCAACAGATCAGAAGTGCCCACTATCAAAACTTTACACTTCAGTGTAGCCACACACCATTCATCTACACACAGTGCCTACACTGCCATGACACAGAGCTGGATTTAAATCACCAAAATCTCTCTTTAAGTGCAAGAACTTTTTGTAACCATATAAGTTTAAGTGACATATACAGACTTAGACTTATATACAGAGGGATACCAGCACAAAGAGAAGGTAAATTGTATTTAATACAAGAGGAATTCTGCAGTGGACTGGGGATCAAGCCAAAGCCTGTTGGCTGATAGGGATGTGGCTTACTGAGGATATTGATACTGACTGAGAACCCCTGAACATACTTTAGTGTAGCCATGCAATGAAGCTAAGCCGACGAGGGCTAGAGAGATACCCAAAGCCTGTTTCTCCCCCAATGCTACTTAATGACAGGAGGATTCATTTTTCCTCTGGGTTATGGCTCTGATGCCACCCGTCTGTGTGAAATCACTCCCTGGCAGCGCTTGGCAGCAAACAGAGAGCTGGCAGAGAGAGAGCAGATAGCTCATGTCTTAAGAGTGATATGGAGAATGTTATTCTGCTGAGCCAATGAATGAACCTCATAAGGTGATACCTACCTACACAGGCTGACACGAAGACGAGAATCCTCTGAGGATCAATGCTAAGCAAACACATTAGACATCATATGAAAACACATCCGAAGCAGTTATGATTTATGTTGTTAAGTTATGATTTGGCGACAGAAAGAAAACACCTTATTCTCACTGTAATCCATGTTGCAGCCAGGTTTTATAGCAGACCCCTTAACATACATTGAACTCATCTTTTTCCCAAACTGAACAACTGACAATAATACGGTAAAGAGTTTACATGGAGGTCAATCACAACAGGCCCCAAACAACGGAGGGGTCACGCAGGACACGAGATGGGGCCAGGGCATTCCTGGCTGATGCAGTTGGGTTTGTCTGGGAAATGACTGAGCAAACAGGGGCCAGAATGGCTTCCCCTTACTGGCACCAGAGCTTTGTCCCCACTAATCCACTCCAAAGAGCCACAGTCAAACACCCAGCGCCATAGAGTCACCAGTAACAACACAGCACAGTCTGGGGGGACACAAAATGAATCCCACTGGCCAAAGTAGGGAGACAGACGCCAGTTTGATCATCAGATTTGGGCACAGAAAACAGTATGGCTTAACTGTAGGACTAGGTGATGATCACAGAGCAACTTTTTGAGGCGATGGAGCCTGTGCTATATTGCCTTCTGCAGGAATGGGGACTAGTTACAAGGACCATATTACTGAGGACTTTATAACTTTTCAGCTTATTAGAGTTGTAGCAAATGTCCCCATTTACTTGCTTTCAAAAAATATCTGTGTGCATCATGATAACTGTTAGCTCAGTGTAGGGCTGTGTATTGGCAAGAATCTGGCAATACGATACGTATCACGATACATGGGTCACGATCCAATATATTGCAATATATTTTGATACTGTGCGTAAGGCGATATATTGGGATTGTTTTAAAGTATAATTTTAGAAAAACTAATATTTAAAAAAAAAAACATGATGTGCATAAAAGTCACAGAAGTTTACTTTAGGTAAACAGTTCAGTACACAGAATAAAAAAAGTCAGGCACTGCTAGGCAAGGACATTAGTGGTGCGTCTCAGCATAGCCATCTAGCTGTAGGTGGTTTAAACACAACATCTTACATGAATATTTTTGCACGTAAACTAAAAAAAAAATATATATATATATATTTTTTTTTTCTTACACCCCTAGCTCAGTGTGTGCATTTTTGTATTGACAATTTCATTAGGGAGGATCAGGACTCATAATACACTGAAAGGGCAATAAGGTGGAAATGTTGAGAGCAAGAGAGCAGATTTATCCACAATAGCAGGCTGTTTAGACAGATGGGGATATCGATTGAATTATCTAAATACAGTGGCTCTTGTCCCTGAAATTAGAGCAAATCTACTTATCTGTGCCTCGTGATGAGTAATTTAGTAAATAAAGTCATATGATATGAGGACTATTAAAAGCAACAAATCACTGTTGTCCACTAAAGCGTTTCTATTGCTGTTGAGTTAATTAGATGTGCAAAATGAATAATTAAATCAGGGAAAAGTGGGGCCTAGACTGCCCTCCGACCAAGTTGCATTTATAAATACGTGTACTGCCTCATCTCTGGGAAGTTTAATAATCTGATCAGAGCCATGCCAATTTTTATATACCACTGTGTGAGTTGACTAGGCATGGGCCGCTATAAGATTCTGACGGTATGATAACCTTCAGCAAAAATATCACGGTTTCACGGTATTGCAATTAGAGCTTTAAAATGTATTATTTTCAAAAATCTGGGTAAAAAAATACAACTTTGGCAGGGAGATGGATTTCAAAACTGCACTTCCTGTCTCTGACGACTCATAAAAAATAGCTCATACCACAGGAACGGTATGATGGAAATTTTTTGTGCTTTTGAAACCGGGACTTTTTCAAACCGCGGTTTACCTTCAAACCAGTAACCGGCCCATGTCTAGAGTTGACTATAGTATCTGATGGTTACAGAGCACATCTTGAAAATCTAAGGCTAAACCCAAGGAGGAAACAAATGTTCTGTCAAAACGTTCATGACACTAAACACTTACCTTGTCATTACCAAGGATGGGTAGAGTGGCTTAGAGTGTGAGCTGAAGCAGTAAAACATCATGTAAAATACTGACAAAACATTAGGACAAGATAAAAAGACAAGACAGAGTGGGAGAAAAAAAAACACCCATACAGAAAAATATGGTGTAAATTAAAAAAAGGATAGACATTCCTGCTGTAAAGTTAACAACTGGATAGTACTTACTTGTCATACTCTGCGTTGTCTTTATCACAGCGTGCATCTTTGTGCTTCTGCCAGTCCTTCCCATGCTTACAGGTGGTGAGGAGGACCACATCCTCGGAGTTATGAACATGATATAAAGCATTCCTAGTGTCTGAACCTATTCCTGTGAGGTACCTCTTCCCCTTAAAGACAAGCATGTACTTCCTATAAGGGGGAATGGTGTTATGTTTCAGGTAGCCCCTTTCCCCTCCTGTCCTAGGGTGGTCTTTAGAGAAAAGAGGGATCGAAACGTCAAAGTTGGGCCTAAAGTTCTCGGTGCTGATGCTGGCCTTGGCCAACATGGCGAGGCCGATGTCAAAGCCAAGGTCTTCTGTGTAGTCTGGCCAGGTGCCGGAGTATAAGTTGAATATGATGTGGTTTTTGCCCCCATTCCACAGATGAAGGCTCTGGACTTTAGCTTTCAAATTGTGTACATACTGGGGTGAAAGCTGGTCGCGGTCCAGAGTGTCCAAACTCAGGACAAACAGGCATGCCTGTCCTGGGTCAGGTGTATATAACATGGATCCTTCAATAGAGGATAATATGTTCTGATAACTCTCTGACATCTTCTCCCCTTTCTGCTGGGGGTAGACGTAAACTTTAAATCCATTCCTCTGACACAGGGAGAAATCAAAGCAAGACTCCATTCTGCAGCGTTTTCCAGTGTAAACGCCTGAGATAGCGTCTCTCTTCTGTCTGGGAGATATGTGTTCATTGTGACTATCGCTCTGGTCATGCTCCCAGGGGCTGAAAGGCTGCAGGGACGCCGAGAAGCGACGCCACCGCGCCCCGGGATGATAACCGGTGAGACTGCGGTCATCACGCCGGCTGGGACCCTTTCTGGATAGCGGGACTTGTATCCCTCCAAAACAAAACAACAGAATGAGACAAGCACCGGCGGAGAACAGAGTTAAGTAGCGTTTTTTGGCCTGCATGTGTCCTACGATCTGGGATAAGATAACTGGCGATAAATCCAACAAGTCCCCAAGTTTTGGTTTCACCACCTCCTGCGGGAACGCTCCGCCATCTTCCCACGGGCTGCAAGGGTTGTGCGCTCACGTCTCCCACCTTCTGCTTCAGATACCTTTCACAAGTCCGGGAACTGATCCAAAGCATGTGGGCGATTTATAATGTGCATCCACCTCGCCTCCTCGTCAATAGTTGTATCGACTAACTGACATCAGTTTCTCCTAATACAACAGAGTGACCCGATCCACTTAAAAATGAGGATCTCACATAAAATTGGCACCCTACTTTTCTTTGAATAACATTACCTATACTTTGCAAAAAACGCTCATTTTCACCACAGAGTGCTCATGTTTAACCAACTAGAACCAAACGGTAACTAATAACAACATTGCACAATGAGTACAAACTTGAGTAACGTTAAAGCAGCAGTGTGTGCCAGACTTGTTGCCTGAACAGCTAATAACTATTGTCCCTACTCCCTACTGATTTTAGCAACGAAGCGGGCACTGAATCCCTAAACATTCAACATACCCAGTTTGAGACGTTGCCATAGTTGTTCACTTAGCTAATGTACCGAAAGATAAAGTATCAGTATAACTGTTTGCTAAATCTATACAGAGAATTTCTCCATCCGATTTAGCTAGCTAGCAGGCTAACAGACTGGCTAGTTTCTGAAAACATTCCCAGTTAGCTTGTAAGCTAAGCGGTTACATCAAAGTAGCTTTAACGCTGGTTGGAAGTAAAGACGGGCAAGTCGGTCTTCTTCCTCTAAAAACAATGTATCTTCATTTATCCACAACTTGTCCTTAGCTCCTTCCACAAAGCAGACAGGATAATTTATCCGTAAATGTCTCCAGTCGTGTAAAGTGTTTAAGTGGTGGCTCACACACAAAAACAAGAGGTGCTGTGGAGACTGCAAGCCAAGCGGGCAGAGACGGCAGCGGCAGTCCCACCAGAACGACGGCTGATGATGTGACGTTCTTCCACGGGGCACGGTGCGTTGCCATTGGTCCGCGTCACATCCGAGGCGGGCGGGGCTTCCAGTGCACCCATTCACATCCAGAGAACCGACCAGGGAAGGAACTGATTTACGACAGGGAATTATGATATGATATTTGTGGTTGGTTTGCTTGTGGTTTAATGAGAAAATTGAAAAGTATGTCTAGATGCAGATTTTTTGGCAGTCCGTGATAGTTAAGTGGGGAGCCATCAGAAGTCGACTTTTAATGTAGGCCTATACAATAACTACTACATTACAGTAAAATACATAGGCTACATAATCTCACCTCAATGTCAAGTAGTTAATAGCTGTTTTGGAGCTTTAGATCATATCACACAATCTTCGTGAGCAGATGGAGTTTGCACAGTTATAGCCCAAATTTCCTTTTTTTTGCAATTGAAAGACTTCTCATGCATATTGTCAAGAATGAACTCAGACATAAATAACAATATTTGTCATCCAAAATAAAATCAGTGTAAATTGAATTGCTCTACTATAATACGCATATGTTTATGTTGCTTTTAAGGTTAACTATGGGTAACTGTAGGGAGTGCCCTACAAACACACAGGCTACACTTCTAAGGAATAGTATAGGCCTACTGGTTCTTTTTCATATAAGGTAGGTGTGTATAGTAAAACATTTTTAGGTATGACTTTAACCTAAATCCAAACAGCCATATCACTCCTATTTGCACTTCTCTTTTTTAAAAAAAAGTGTCACCCTAACTGGAGTAAGGGTGACAAAAGTGTTGTGCATAATGATGCAGGACATACAAACAATTGTGTCTAGCTCATCATACTACTGTATTCCAGTGCTTGTTGTTTATTGTTTGGTTTGTTTAACTTCTAAGGCAGATGACTATAAGCAGTTGCAGCACAACCCTTTACTGTACAGTCAGCATAGAGGACTGGTGGACTGAGACCATGTTTCAGATATTTAGGTATCCCTGTATTAAGAAGTGATTCTGCAGCTGAGAGATTGGCTATGTATGTTGAAAAAAAAACAGGATATCTGCAATATGTGGGTGTTGGATTCTGAGACCTTCTGATGCTTTCCTGGTTCTTCATCAGCATGTTTGTCCTGCTGAAGTGCCCTTGAGCAAAAAACTGGATCCCTGAGTCATACCAGTGCTGCTCTTTAGCTGAACATGAACTCTGACCCTTCTGTTGGGAGGGTTACGCAAGAAGAGAAATTCATAATTTTCAGCCTAAATATAAATACAATGATAGAAAACATTAGGTAAGAATAGTTTGCACTGAGAGGAATTGCACCAGTGATTGAAAACCAGCAGGACAATGGCACTACAGTGTATTAGCCAGGTCTTTTCTGGCATGTAGTAAGCCATGATGTGTTTTCACAGCTGCTGTGGTCTGAAAGACTACAAGTGATTTTGCAGAAGCGGGGAAAGAGCAAGGAGGAATGTGAAGCTGCGTTCCTCAGGAGCTGTGGACCAGCTATCTGCACTGCCTCAGTTCCCCATGGACCACTGATCAAAGACAGGGAGGGATATGATGGCCACCTCCTCATTCTTTACCTCCTCCCTTTCTCTTTGTCTCTCCTCTTTCGGTCTCACTCACCCCACTCCTGCCTTTTCCCTCTCTCACTCTGTATCATCCCCTCTGCTGCTTTCTGGCATTCTTTCCATCTCTTCTCTCTTTCATCCCTTTAACTAATTTACGAGGGGGGTGCCGCTGGTGACTGATGTGAATAGATAGATGTTCCTCAGCTTTTGCCACTAGAATGATCAGATGTGCTTTGTTTATATGTCACTGGATTTTAATTCAACCTCTTTAAAGTGGTCTATCCATGTGTAATTGTGACAGTCCCTCACTTTACAGTCTGGAATTTATTTTTACACTTCCAGTAGGCTTATTTGAATGCCTCACTTCAAAACCAACGTGATGACAGTGTAAGGACAAATCAACAAAAATGTAGACAATTGGATTCAAGGGGGGAAAAAACATTTAAAAAACATCTGTGGGGTTCTGCTTTTGTATTACTATTATCTGCAGCTTAATGAGACTGTGTAGATGCTGTCTCCCTGCTGTTGCATTGTGTTTGCTGAGCTGAGCACTGGCCAGATTTAGAGCAGCAGGGTGACTGAGCCAGAGCAGCACTCCCACTGTGTAATACACGCAACCATGCCAATATCTAATTTGGATGCACCCGGGTCAGCATAGTTTTCCCAGACAGCCAGTGTGTCAGCCAGCCAAGCAACTAAACAGCCAAATGGAGATTTATGATTTCCTTCCGAGTAGATTTTGAGGTCATTCATTTTTGTATATAACTGCAATGCATTGCACATTTGTTGTTAAAAATTCCACTCACATATTCAGATAAAAATATAAATGTGTGGTATGTAAAAGGGCCGTGCAGACATATGCATGACTAGACACATGCAGGCACACAATCATTTGTGTATGTGTGAATTTGTGTGGCTCCATCATGTAGAGCACAGCCTTGGATGTGGTAATTTAATGTTCCCTCCAGACGGAGCCTCATTCATCTGTATTGACGCTGAAATGCACAAATCCCATTTTAAGTGTATCAGGACTCACAGTGGAATGAATGGTTCATGTGACAAATGGAAGTGTCAGTGTCCCGATGCGGAGAGGGCCAGTAGGATCACCCTCAAGGATTTAAGTGGAGGGCTACCATGCATGTATTATATTAACGGGCTTGATATACTGTAAATCTGGTAACTTTCTTCAAGTGGGAACAAGTTATGGAAATGAATATTTTCTCAAGTCACAGTCCAGTAGCCTCCCAAAATTGTTTTTATTTAAGAAATAGTTCGAAATTTGAGAGAAAATGCACTTATTAACGTTCTTACTTAAAGTCAGATTATAAAATCTATACCACTCTCATGTTTGTGCATTAAACATAAAGCTGCAGCAGCCGATTAGCTTTGTTCAGCCCACAACCCCCCATAACTTGTTGTTTTAACACTTTATTGGTCTACGGTTTATGTAGGCCTACGAATTTAACAAACTACATAGAAAGTGTTACATTTTGTTATGTTTGGACCATATAGACAGTCTATGGTTTGGACAGAGCCAGTTCTTTCCCCCTTTTTTTCAGTTGTTGTGCTAAGCTAACCAGCTTCTGGCTGTCACTTCACATTTAACGGACAGATAGAGTGACATGATCTTATCATCAGACCCTCAAAAAGTGTATTTCCCACAACAACAATTCATTAAAATATGCCTTTTACTGATTTCAAAGACAGGCTCTGAGATCTAGCTCATTTACAGTTGCTTTGCTGTTGATTAATGAGCATTGTCCCTGTTAAAAAAATATGTAAATGAAGTCAAAGAAAGAGTAATGATTGCTGCCAGTCATCAATGTCAATAGAGTTGTTCTAAATTAATAAATTCTCACCCTATAAGGTGAACTTTATGTAGATTACAATTGTGATTATTGGTCATTTCAGGGATCAGAGGGTAAAATATTACATAGTAGAATTTAGTAATTCAATAAGGCTTTGAGGTCAAAACAGGATGGTTGCAAATTCATCTAAACCAAATGCAGGCTACACTCCAAGATTGCATATCACTCATTCACTGAGATCATATATATGGTCCTAAATCACATTTAGCTTACTTAACCAGTAAGCTAAATCCTTTGCCTCTTATAAACAATATTATAAAGCTATGCTAACAGCTTTTAGCTAACTGCTAATGCCAGCATATCAATATACTCACAAGGACAATGCTAACATGCTGGTGTTTGGCAGGTATACTCTTTATTGTGTTTACAATCTTAGTTTAGTGTGTTAGCATGCTAATATTAGCACTAAAGGCAAAAGTATAGCTGATGATGTAAATGCCATTATTTTGAAGGTATTTGGTCATAAATTATTAGGGAAATTACAAATTTGACTGACTGGTGTAGTCACATGAAGGGAGTCAACAAAATATGTAGGATTCTTCCTCTGGGGACCATGAATGTCTGTACTATTGGATGGCAATCCATCCAATAGTTGTTGAGATATTATAGTCACATTGACTAAAATATCTAGAAAAAGCATCTCATGGATCATATGAAGATCTTAGTGCCTCACTTTGAATCTCATTATAACATAGAGGAAAAAAGCTTTTATTTTACTGGCTATTTCATGATAGAAAATTTAAAAGACATTGGGAGAAGCAACCCACGCGTAGTGGCACTGACAGCCTTCTTCAGGGTCATTATAACATATCTGCAAAAATGCCAATAAGGGTCACAATAAAAGGTTGACTAAATTAGATTTTGAAAGTCTGCTACTCTTGTTAGCAATAGTTAATGTGATGTCCTACAGTCATAAGGACCTGTCACATAAATTTGAGTGGCAGCACTTAAAAGCTCCCACACACTATTATAACCCTGTTAAATCATTCTTGGTAATGAAAAGAATACAAAGACATCATTGGGCAGAAAGTGATACAGAATATTTGTTATTTTCCTTTTTCATTTGCATCCAGTAGTGTTGTTAACATATGATCATTTGCATTCAGATTACTCTATATTCATCTGTGAAGTAGTTGATTTCAGGACCACATTCAAGAGGGACAGAGATATATACATCTATGATGTTGTTTAATGTAGAGAAAAATTACAGGTTTCATCATTTATGTGTTATTCATAATCAAAACTGTGTTAGAAACAGTACACAAGAGATTTGTGTATTGTCTTGATCAATTCATATTTTTCTTTCTCTTCTACTTTCTCTGTACTTAGAAAAAAAGGATTGTGACTAAATAAGAAGAACAGAGAAAAATACAACCAGCTGGCGGTGTGTATGTGTGTGTGTGTGTGTGTGTGTGTGTGTGTGTGTGTGTCTAAGCGCAATCGTGCATGGCAACTTGTGTGTGTTGGAACATCTCAATCACAAAGCAGAGATCAGGTTCAATTACACATGCAATAACTTTTAGGTCTCTATAGGCCTAGAAACCATTTGTATGCTAATAAGTATGACAGCAGTAATGACTTGCAATAAACCACAATCAGTCTTTGCTATTTGTCCTGAAACCACTTGTTAGACTCAAATCTCCTTGTGGGAAGTGTATCGGCATCGAGCATTGGTGATGTAACAACCCTTCTCCTTTCTTGTCTCTCTGCAGTGTGTGAAAGTGTTGTATTTGCGTTTTAGCTTTGTACTCTGTGGGGAAATTGAACATTCTTTTACGGTGTCAAGTAAAGTCAGTCTAATTTATTTGGGCCAAAATTACAATTTTATCTTAGAGGTCTTTAAAATTGAAACAATATAACCTCCACCCTCAGACCCTTAGGATAGGGAAAAGGGACAAACCTCAAGAAGAAAAGCAGAGGAAGGATTAATCCCTCTTCCAGGATGGACAGACATATAGGTGTCTTATGTTTAGAATAGAAGTAATAGTGAAAAACAAAATGATCGGTGAACTTTCCACGGTTCCAGTCGAAAAGTGTTTTAGCCATGCTAGCGGCTTGGCTCTAGGGATGGCAGTGCCGGCCTGTCGGTCGGTCCACCTCTTTAATCCAGACTGAAATATCAACAACAATTGGATGGATTGCAAATACATTTTGTACAGACATTCACGTTCTCCAGAGGATGAATCTAAATTACTTCGGTAACTTTTCCACGAGGTTGACATTTGTGGTTTTGAATGAAATGTCTAAGCAACTGTCATTTGCCATTAAATGTGGTACAGACATTTATGTTTGTCTCAGTAAAGTTTTAACCATATTATACCTGCAAAACTAATGACATTATCAGCCTCTTTCCAATCAGCAAGTGTTAGCATGCTAACATGCTAACCTAAAATGGTAACCATGAACATGGTAAACACTACACTTGCATTGTCATTGTCAGCATGTTGGTGTTAGCATTTAGCATGGTTTTAGGCTCTAATCTCTGGCTGCAACATTTGTTCCTCTTGAGTTATGTATCATACATTATAATGGTCAGCACTCTGAGCACATGTAAATTATAGAATGTTGCTTGATATGCAATCATACATACTCTTCAACATAAAGGAGCTTAATTCAATTCATATAACAATATCAAAAGTAACACAACACAGTTAATCACATAAGCGTTATTAAATACCAGCCATACATGGCAGCTAATTTGAGCAGTAATTAGATTTGATACATGTCTGTGAAATATTTCCTGAAATGAGAGCAGTGAGACAGAAAGAGTAGGGCATGGATGGAATATATAGCCTGTCTTATTCCAATGAGAGGAGCCTGCTGCGTGCAGCTCTCCCTTCAAGGGCCTGAAAAAGATCAATGAGGAAGAATAGCAGTGGGACTGGACTACAAATTGAGCAGCCTTTAATCACCTCACACAGTTCACAGCGGTGTGAAAGTCCCCGTCATGAAAAGGTTTAATCACTAGCCAAGCTGAATAGAGTCAACTTGCTGCTAATAAAGGCCACACAGGGCCTAAGGGAACACATGTACACAAGCGTGCATTTGCTAATGCACCTAGGCACAAACGCACAGACACACACGCACACACACACACACACACACACACACACACACACACACACACACACACACACACGCCCTTGTATTTGTGCATTCACATCATCTTTAGCATACATGCACACACAGGACTTTAATATCATCCACTTATGGCTGCTGACTACTCATAATTACCTCCAGTTATTAAAACTCAGAGTCAGTCTTTCATGAAAATGTTATCTAAAGTCCTTAATTTGGGGAGTTTGTTAGCACACAGAGTAGCTCACTGGTAAGAGGCAATCTTCAATTTTTCAGCCAACTCAAGCGTTTCACTGACGAATGATAATTACCTGACCCCAACAGTCAATGGCCGCCAGGCTACTCAGGGAGTGAGAACTGAGATCTGTCAGTGTTCTTAATGGTCAGAGGGTCAATTGGTCACTGTTCAGTCAACGGTTAAATGAATATATGTGTTTGGAATACTTCCCTATGGATTGCACTGCTACTGTGTATATATGGTGCCCTTTACCTGCATAGCATTTTATTCATCACAAACAATCTAGTATTTTGCAATAAAAACAATTCTCAAATGAGATTCTTCAAGGACCAATCACGATAACAAGAAGAGAAAATCCTTAGGGCACCAGAAGGTTAATAAAGAAGTTGTGTAGTAAGAGACCTCATTAGTGCAAACCTTTCATGATGCTTCCCAGGAAACCCATATAGCTGACCCAGGTGCCGCTGAGAATGTGACCTTGGTGTGATGGTAAACGGGTAATAAATCCAGCGGCCGCAGCGACACAGTGTGTAGTTTGTGGACAGCCGGGTCAATGAGGAGGCGAGCTATGAATCCAAATTGCACCTGTCTGTCTTTCTCCCTTGTCCCCTCCATAAAATGAATTGAAGTAATGGTGCTCCAGCGGCCTGGCGAGATACGAAGCACGTTATTCAGGACGTTACTCGCAGCTCACCTTGCCATATGGCACACCCTCTGTCTCCCTCAGTTCCTTGTTAATCACCACTCTTTACTAATGACTAAAGTAAATGTGTTATGAAGATAATCTGTAAAAAAATACCCTGAAGCAGAGAATCATTTGCATATCAAAGATAAAATGCAATTAAAATAATGCAGCAGTGGTGTATGAAAAGATAGCGTACCATATGAACATTGACTGATGAGGACAGACAATCTGCCTCAGCACACCGAGACATTAACTGGTTCAGGATTGAGATGAAACCTCGCTCTGCCACACAGATATGTGGCAGGTCAAACAAACAGCTCTCTCCATCTGACTGTTATTAACCTCTGGCTCACTCTGCTTAGAGGAAGTGCCTGCCACTGCCAGCCTGTTAGACTTATTGGCAATAAAAGTCCAATTCAATCAGAATTTAAAGGAAACATGAGGGCTAAAGGCTCATTCATCCACGTTGACCACATGTTGGTCGTCAGTTTTTTCACCTGTGTCAGACACAGTGGGTGGTAGACTCCAGTATTTACAAGTAAGGTCCATTATTTCTCCAGGCAAATTGATTTTCATTGTATAGATGTTTTAAATAATGAATGGTTTGCTGTTAAAGTGTTAAAGTCCCTTCAGAGGCCTCCAAGAAAATGTTTCAGCTGAAGGCTACAGGCGGTTACATATCTTAGCTGTGGATTTATCTCTGTGGTTTTACACAGTAGGTTGGTTTAATTTCAGGTCAGGCTTATTCTCACTAGTCGATGCCTGCAAATCACTGCATCCCTGTGGAGCCAGAAATCTGCACTCACAGACCCTCAGTGTAGTGGAGCAGCAGTGAGATAGTCAAACTGAAGATATAGTGGATCTCTGTCGCCATCTAGAGAAACATGTACCCCTAACTGAGTTGTAGGACTTGAGTGCACCGCAAAATCCGAGTTCCGAGTACAAATGGAACCCACTAACCCACTAAACTCAGCACCTGACACATTTTGTCTTTGTGGAATGTAGTTTACAGTGATTCAGACTAATATACATATATTTGTATATTATATTTGTACATTAGCAGGTAGCATCACTGCGAGTCACATCAAACGGTTTATTGGGATATGATCGTTTAAAATAAGGAAAAAAAAACACCGATTTCTAAAATATAGCACATTTTGGTGGTGGAAGTCAATAAGTGGGCCATACTTGTTACCGCTCTCCTCCGGCGCGCTGAGGGAACAGAATCAAACACACCCAGTGGAGTCATGTGGCTGGTCATGAGGAAGTAAACAGGGAAGAGAAGATCTAAACAGGCAAGTCTTTTTTTCTACAATCTAGGATTTTTAAAATAATATGTCGGGCTATATAAATTAAATTACCAAGACGTAAACGAGTTAGTTTACCATAATTCGTTTGCATCTTTTCATGTGCTGTCGTCTGCAGCATCAAGGCGAACGGTAATCAAAGTAGCTAGCAGACTATATGCTAAGGTTAGCATGCCCATAATAATAACTGGCTAACGTCACACTCCTCAAATTCTTCCATTCAACGTTTAACAGTCTATTAACAGCTAAATGAGTGCTTGCAATGGGTGTTTATGTGTATTCAAGAAACATGGGATTTTCGAAACCTATGGGTGCTCAAATTTTACCAACACAGACATTATAGGACTAACGTTAGAATTAGTCAACATTATTGCAGTGCATTAGAGTAATTTAAATGCTTGTCGCACTTTATTTCCGGTGAGAAACCCTCCATTCTCCCGCAAAGTACTCTGATAATAGTACTATACATTTGCTAGGTAATACTAATGTAATAAGCTACCTAAACCACTTGGGAGAATGCTCTTTTAATTTGCCTCTGTCAGGAGGAGTCCTAAGCAGAACCAGTCTAGATGATGCCAGGCATTCATTGTCTTGCTCAAGGACACTTCAGCAGGGCGGATGACAAAAATAAAAACAGCAAGCATCAAAAAGTCTTTGAACTACCTGTTGTTTTCTTTCTTTTTTTTTTTTTCCAGCTGGAGTATTCAAGCAGTCAGTCAAAAGCAAAGAGGTCAAGGGGTGGCTGTTTTGTGCATCCTCCTCTTGCTCCAGCCGCTATGGTGGACTTCCTGGCGGAGAACAACCTGTGTGGCCAGGCCATCCTCAGGATAGTTTCTAGAGGAAATGCCATCATTGCAGAGCTCTTGCGCCTCTCTGACTTCATCCCTGCCGTTTTCAGGCTCAAGGACAAAAGCGAGCAGCAGAAATACGGAGACATTATTTGTGACTTCAGCTACTTTAAGGTATGGATTTCATCAGGGCAGCTGTTCTAAGACATGTTTGGCCTTGGGCAATTAGTTATAGTCTCACCCTTGGGCCAAAGCTTAACATACAAGCTACATTAAAACCTATTTACATGTATATTTTGTAGACTTGGGGAAACTGGGCTGCTGTAGGATAGAGCTCAGGACAAAAACAGTTTAGCTCTGAAAATAAATGCCTTCTTATTGGAACAGCTCTTCAACCCTGTCCCCTTTATTAGGAGTGGTGTGTACCTTTTTTATTCGGACACAAGTATAGATTGAGTATTGATTGGACTTGTTGTAAGATATTGCTTCTTCGCCAGGGTCCGGAGTATTACGAGGGGAAGCTGGAAGCCAAGCCTGAGCTTCAAGACCTGGATGAAGAGTTTCGAGAGAACAACATTGAGATTCTGTCGAGGTTCTATCTGGCATTTGAGAGTGTCCACAAATATATAGTGGATCTTAACAGGTAAGACAGGACTGGGCTATTTAGTTTTTTTGGATAAGGATAACATGTTTTGAGCTCTCCTATACCCACACACCCTTCCTCTTCATCGCCATTTTAAACCACAAAACATGATGAAGACTATATTACAAGTTGGTATTATATTATTCTCTCCTCTCTTCAGATATTTGGATGACCTAAATGAGGGTGTTTATATTCAGCAGACTCTGGAGACAGTGCTTCTAAATGAGGATGGGAAACAGCTTTTAGTAAGTAACAGAAATGGATATCAGTTTTAATGTTGTAACATTACAGGAGCATTCTAACACAACATCTTCTAAATATCTGTTTGTGATGAGTTCATATCAGAATAAATTGGCTGTGTCACTGATTTGCTGATTGATTGATTTATTTTCATCAGTTACACGTTAAAACTAACCAAAAAGACACCACTGAAGTTGATTGTGTCTGTTTTTTTCCCCCACCCAGTGCGAGGCTCTCTACCTTTATGGAGTCATGTTGCTGGTTATTGACCAAAAGATTGAAGGGGAGGTCAGAGAGAGGATGCTTGTTTCCTACTATAGATACAGGTGCGCTTGTGACTCATGCACCCACACACATTCACAACATTGTCTCGCACGCTCAATATGCTTAATGCACTTCTTAGGCAGAGAGCTCGCTCACAGCTAAATTGAGTCACGTTACTTGACTCATACGTGCATCCTTAAAATATTAGACAGAGTGTACGTTATAGGTGGTGTACCTGATCTCTTTTTATCCCTCTCCTTCTCAGTTGCAATATCATCCCTTTATGTAAATATGCTTGAAATGTGATATAGTAAAAATGTGGATGCACTTATTTTTTTCTTCACTGCTTTTGCATTGTACCAGACATTATTTCACATCAATATATTTGTTTCTATACAAACATAACTCTAACAGGTTCATATTTGAATGACATATGAAAATCTCATCTTGTCAGTTACATTAACAGCAATGCCAGGTGTGCAGATAATACAAACAGAAGCATGCTGAGTTGAACTAAATTTGAACATTTTAATTAATTATGACTAAATTATTTAATAATGAAGTTATACTTTACCAGTGATACTAAGAAATAACATGCAAATTTTGTCCTCACTTGACTTTAAATTGTCTCCCATTATTTTATTGTTTCACATTTTCTTCAGTGCTGCCCGTTCATCAGCCGACTCCAACCTGGATGACATCTGCAAGCTCCTGCGCAGTACGGGCTACTCCAGTCAGCCTGGAGCCAAACGGCCAGCCAACTACCCAGAGAGCTACTTCCAGAGAGTTCCCATCAGTGCCCCCTTTATCAGCATGGTTCATGGGAGGCTGCGCTCGGACGACATATACAACCAAGTGAGAAACATTTGGTCGAACATCTTTTTGAACTTTTGATAAACCACGGCTGGGCCTTTCAGGCTGGACCTGAAAATCCCGTTTCTCTTCCTGTGCATCAGGTGTCTGCGTACCCTCTACCAGAGCATCGTAGCACAGCGCTGGCTAACCAGGCAGCCATGCTGTATGTCTGCCTCTACTTCAGCCCCTCTATACTGCACACCCAGCAGGCCAAGATGAGGGAGATAGTGGACAAGTACTTCCCTGACAACTGGGTAAGACATTTGTTGTGTGGTGAGATTGTTCACTGGTCGTCCTGTAGACTTAATCTGCACCAGTGGCGTCATACCAGTAGATGAAAGCTGAATGTAAACAACTTTATGAAATGTTTTGGCATTCACTGTGATATGTTTTGGCATTCACTAAGTTTTCTATCTCGCTTCATCTCAGTTTTTTATTGTGAATGTACTGAAGTGTCTGTGTGTGTCTGTCTGCAGGTTATCAGTATCTACATGGGGATTACAGTGAACCTGGTGGAGGCCTGGGAACCATACAAAGCTGCCAAGACTGCACTCAACTACACCCTTGACTCTGCTAACATCAAAGAGCAGGTATTTAAAAGAAAATTGTATCGGCTTCATTGTCACACAGACCTCAGCATTGCCAATGTGTCTTTCAGTGCGGCACCCTATTGTATGCAGGTACTGATGACTGCATCTAAAGAATTTGCAAGTCATCCAAGGCGACTGTACAGAATCTCAATTGACACACAAGGTTATTAATCTAATCAGTCAGTTAGAAGGCATTTGTAAACTTGTCTTGAAAAGTTTGGTAAAAGATAGTGAATGTACACAAGCTCAAATTGATGTACGGGTACTAACAAAGATGTGCAGTTCATAGTCAGGAAAAAGTGCAGCCATAGCACGGGGTGGCAACTGAATAATCCTTGTTTAGTGGGTCATCTGCAGACATTGCCATGCTTCCTAAAGCCAAGGCCACTTGTAGGAGTGAATGAATGATTTAGTTATCGTCCAAGATGAAAGATACTTTTAACCTTATACCCCCCCAACCAACACCACCACCATCACTGTATGTTTAGGCCACGCGATATGCAGCTAGAACAGAGAGCCTGAGGCCTCAGGTGCAGCAGCTGCTGAAAGAAGGTTTCCTCAGGGAGGAGATCATCCTGGACAACATTCCCAAACTACTCAACTGTCTGAGGGACTGCAATGTTGCTATCCGCTGGCTGATGCTGCACTCCGCAGAGTCAGGTGAGAATACTGGGCAGATTTTTCCTTTAGAACACAGGTGGAATACATAATGTATCTTGTAATGCTTTAAATTACTTCAGAATAATTGTAAATGGGCAAGGTCAACGAATAGTAAGAAATTGATGTTTGTTTTTTTTCTTTTAGCAGCCTGACCCTCATTTTTGCCCGCTCTGTGTAAGCTTTATGCATTCATAGAAAAATAGCAAGGACGACTAAAGTATTGGCCATGAGATACACAATGTGACTATCGCTTAGCTGTTGTTTCAGGACAGGACAGTGCTGTTTGTCGTGTGTAGGGGGTGCGTCTGTAGGTGCGGTGCTGTACATAGCACTAAAACGCTCTATGGTGTTTTAAGCCCCCAACGTCTCCTTCCAGGCAGCGCTGCGACCGTTGACTTCAAGGCACCTAACCCTAACCCTAACCATAACCATGGCCTAATCCTAGTGCCTTCCAGGCAGTGCTGCCTGGAAGGAGATGTTGGGGGCTTAAAACACGATAAACCACTAAAACGGAGACAGGGAGAGCGATAAACACAGGCAAGACAGGCAGACTGCTTTTGACAGAGAATCGTTTTAAATTCACACGTTCTTATGAGTGCTCTAATTAATACATGTATTGCAAAATAGCCTATATATCATGATTTATTAAGAGAAACCAAGCAATCAGACATTCAGCAACCCCATATAGCCCGAATGGAAGGATCCTTTGTTTCATAATCACATTTTCCCACCACTGCGACGATTCGACTGTCGATACAGGCTCCTTAGATCGAATCGCCGATTAGTCAATTATTCGGGATCACCCCTAATAAAAATAGGTCTTTCATTTGCAATGAACTCAAATGAGTTATTTTCTTACAGCCTACGATCCCAACAACAAGCGACTGCGTCAGATCAAAGACCAAGTTCTCAACGACTCCAAGTACAACCCCAAGATCCTGTTCCAGCTGCTGCTAGACACTGCTCAGTTTGAGTTCACACTCAAAGAGGTGAGAGTGTCTCTTCAATTCTAGATAATGTGAATGAAAACATGGAAAAACAAGGAGCCAATTGTCATAAATACATACATGGGAGATGTTAAACAAAGGAGGATGGACTCTGGGTTGTTAAGTTGCTTTCAAACATATTGGTCTCTTCCCTTTTTTGAGCTGGAGTGAAAGTGTGAAATGAATGGCAGAATAATCCATGAACCAGCCAACTGTGTTTCTCATTAGGTGTGTCCGCTCTGTTGTCTATTAGCATAGACAGCATATGGCTATCCAGTCTGTCATTTGGAGAGGACACAAATGTAATGTTCTCATTACACGTCTCATCTGACTAATCCCTCCACATTGACTCAGCGGCTGTGCTGTCCCTCTTCCAGATGTTCAAGCAGATGCTGTCAGAGAAGCAGATCAAATGGGAGAGCTTTAAGAAGGAGGGATCAGAGAGAATGACTGAGCTGGCCGAAGTCTTCTCTGGCGTCAAACCTCTTACCAGGGTGGAGAAAAATGGTGAGTTACACTGTGAGCGTGGACAAGGTGAAAGGATTACACACACAGCAATGCAGGGGTGACTGTCTCATGCTTTGAATGTCATGGATTATTTCAGTGGAACACAAATGCTTAAATGAGTTTGAGCTTGAAGCTGTTCAGAGAAAAATGTTGAGGCAGAGAAGAAACATAGTGGAAAAATGAATCAAGGACACACATGCAGGGAGAGGCGGATTAAATTCACATCAGTCATACTTACTTCTGTCGTTGCGACTGTAGCTCGAGTAGCAGAGACCCATTTTCCTTAACCACCACTTGTGAAAACTACTTTGATAACATTCTTTCTCCTCACAGAGAACTTACAGGCCTGGTTCCGAGAAATCTCAAAGCAGATTGAGTCTTTGAACTATGAGGACTCCACAGCTGCTGGGAGGAAGACAGTTCAGCTCATACAGGCTCTTGTTGAGGTGAGCAAGATAAAGACATTTCATCCTGGCTTCACATTTTCACATTCAACTGACAGTGCTGGTCATTAAAGGTCCCATGGCATTAAAATTTCACTTTTTTTAACATTAATATGAGTTCCCCCAGCCTGCCTTTGGTCCCCCAGTGGCTAGAAATGGCGATAGGTGTAAACCGAGCCCTGGGTATCCTGCTCTGCCTTTGAGAAAATGAAAGCTCAGATGGGCCGATCTGGAATCTTCCCTTTATGACGTCATAAGGCGAAAGGTTACCTCCCCTTTCTCTGCTTTGCCCGCCCAGAGAATTTGGCCCACCCATGAGAGAGAGGCATCATGGCTTTCAAAGGATCAAAGTGGCAGTTGGTCATGGCCACACCCCCACCCTCCACCTTGCCCCCCCTCTCTCCTCCTCAATAGCATTTAAAGCTACAGACACAGAAATGGCACATACTAAGTAAAGCTCATTGTGGGACTGGCTCTAGTGGCTGTAATTCTGCACCAAGGCTGAATTTCGGGAAAGAGACTTCAGATACAGTATTATATACTATATAAAAGCATCCAAAGAGCACCATGTCATGGGACCTTTAAGATTTGATTATCTAAAACTTCATTGGAGTCTTTAGACCTTATAATTTGATAACATTAGACGAATAATGTTGTACTATTTAGTTTGATTGCCTTAGCTTCATGCGTAATAACTTAAAAGCAAATCCAGTAACAATGTATGCAAACGGTAGCAGAACAAAGAGACAAAAATAACTGCCATGAAATGCATATAAATAGAGACTCGTCAGAATACATAGAAATGTCTCGTTGGCTCAGTGGGTTGTAATGCCCTCATTTGCTCCTGTCTGTCCTGCCACGGTCTGTTGTAAAATAAGAAATGGATTTTCACAAAAATCACTTCTGTCATTTATAACTGTTTACACAATTAGCTAGTTCATTGGTTCAGTCTTCTGAGCCAGCAGCAAATGATCCTCATGAGCCAGAAATTGAATGAATGCCAGCGGAGAATGAGACTGCCAAGCGAGTGCCTACAGTCCTTGGATACAGATACGTGAATGTGGTGTTGTTTGTTTGGTCTTCAGGTCCAGGAGTTTCACCAGTTGGAGTCTAACCTACAGGTCTGCCAGTTCCTGGCTGACACCAGGAAGTTTCTGCACCAAATGATCCGCACCATCAACATCAAAGAAGAAGTCCTCATTACTATGCAGATAGTCGGAGACCTGTCGTACGCATGGCAGATAATTGACAGGTACTAACTTACCAATAAACATTAAAGCCATACAAAAAATACTGGTAAAGAAGATGGTAAAGCAAACATAAATAAACTGAAAATTAATCTTTGATAATGCAGTCGCTACACAGTTCAGTTGAAAGCCATATTTAGTAACTCATTTTCTGGCATATTTAGATTTTCAGTTAGAAGCGCCTCAATAACATGGAGATAGTAACAGATGTTTCTTTCACATTGTCAGCCAAAGACAGGGAGACACTCTGCCAGCCTTTTTTATAGGGGTGTGCAAAAAAATCGATTCACATTCGTATCGCGATTCAAGCTCTACCGATTCATAGAATTCCATTTTTTAATGGCGTGTATACTATTGTCCTGAAATGAGTTAAGCTCGCCATTCCCATAGATGGCGCTGCGTCGAATTCACACTGACGCCTGGGCACTCTTGTTATAATCAAAAGAAGAACGAGTGCAGCAGAAGTAGTTCAGTCGGCGCAAACAATGGCAAACCTCACAGAAAGAATTATTCAGCCTGCTCCATCCTCATTGAAGGCGAGAGTTTGGGCACGTTTTGGCTTTTATAACCTCGAGGAGAAGACGGAACTTGATAGGAATCATGCTACATGCAGGCTTTGCAAAGCAAAAGTTAAGTATTTTGGAAACACCACAAAATTGAGAACTCACGTGGTACGCCATCACCCAGAGATTAACATTAAAGATGTGGACGAACAACAACCTAAAGGACCTAACATGCCAGTCAACCAACGCACTCTTTCAATGCTCTAAACTCCCACCGAACTCTGAACAAAAAGCTCTTTTTATTTAACAGTTTTATTTTATACTTGAATTAAATGTATTTGAAAGCTGGCCAAAGCTCGGCACTTTGCAGTTTTTAGTTGCAGAAGTTTTTATTATTGTATGAAGACATATAAAGTAATATCAAACTACATTTAAGTTGTGTTTCTTTTCTTTTAAATTGTATGTCTACTGCAATCACATGGGAAAAGTAACTACATTTACATACTGTGAATGTTTTTTTGAATCGAAAATCGATTTTGAATCGAATCTTGAGCCTAAAAATCGATATTTTGAATCGAATCGTGACATTTTCTGAATCGTGCATCCCTACTTTTTTATATAAACCACCAAGAAGACCACAGTGCTGCAGTTGTCTTGACTTATTTAGCTTAGTTGTGTTTAGTTTTTGTCTGTACAGCAGAATTCACCTGTTCTTTCGGGCTTACGTTTTATTCTGCAGCTTCACATTAATGATGCAGGAGAGCATCAGAGTCAACCCATCCATGGTCACCAAACTGAGAGCTACATTTCTGAAGGTGAGGACTAGGCACACGTGAAAAAGAATAATAACAATTGAAAAATGATTCCCGTAACTTTAAGAATTCTTTTGTGTTTGTGTGTGAGCAGCTGGCATCTGCATTGGACCTTCCGTTGCTGCGAATCAACCAGGCCAACAGCGCAGACCTGCTGAGTGTTTCACAGTTCTACTCTGGAGAGTTGGTGGCTTATGTCAGAAAGGTACACTATATTAAAGTCACGTTTTCACCTGCGATCTTGTAAAGTTATTTAGCAGAGGGGACGTCTGTGTTTGACATTTCCTGTGGCACTCACAAATGAACGCGGTTTCCAAAATGGTTTCACAACTTTAACAAATGAGCCCTGCATGCTGTAAATTATTGTTCAGTAGCCGCAGTAAACACCTGCAGTCACGATTAATGTTTCTCCAACCATCTGTTTGGCAAATTTACCCCAAAACAGCCACTTAATGGATGTGTACCTAGAGCTGCTCTCTTATCTTCTGGTTTCATCAGCCACATGCCATGTTACTTTATGTTAGAGGATTTGCTCCCACTAGCTGCACACAAGATTTTTCATCCACAGCATCGTGGACCATATGCGTTTGAAGACTAATCTCGACTCTTCTGTCTTAACAAAAAACCCTCAAAGGTATTAGAGATGAAAGAGTATTTATATTCTTGTTTGCAGGTGCTGCAGATCATCCCAGAGAGTATGTTCACCTCTCTGGCCAAGATCATCAAGCTTCAGATCCATGACATCATGGAAGTGCCCACGCGGCTAGATAAGGACAAGCTAAAGGACTACTCCCAGCTCGGGGCTCGCTATGAAGTAAAACAACTGTTCACTTCACAATGTGCATGTAGCTCCTGGAGTGTTGTTCAGAATGTCATTGAAGTAATGAAAATAATCCTTTGGTAATATATATGACATGAAAAGCAGAAATAGAGGCCTCAAGTTGTTCTGTTTTGATGTCAACTCATCTATTGTATTTGATTCAGAGGTAATCATACCAGCTGGCATTTCTGAACATTTTTAACTAATTTACAGCTTTTGATGCAATTACAAATTGGCTCAGAGAAACTAGAATTTGCTGTTATAGAGAATTTTGAAATTTTGGTCTTGAAATCCAACGTGATTAATATACTTTTGACTAGAATTTCAATGTTAACCTTTAAACAAAACAGCCTGGCAAATGTCTTTGTATGTAGTTCAAGTACAATGTCAGCTGGCATTCATCGCTCTTTATGAAAATTAATGTAGAATATTCTGTCTTTAGCTTGTCCTAATACTTTGACATTGGAATGATTTAATTTGAGGTTCACTGGATTCTGTCTGTCATTTGTGTGCCTAAACATCCTTCTTCTTCACGTGTTAACAGGTGGCTAAACTCACCCATGACATCTCCATTTTCACTGAGGGGATCCTGATGATGAAGACCACTCTTGTTGGGATCATTAAGGTAAAGTTTCCTACTTTAGCATGATGATAGAATATTAAAACACGTTTGTCTTCGTTCCAACATGCAGGCAGGAATATGGTGTGTCTTCATCAGCCACAGTGCAGTTGAAGAATAAGTTACTTTACTAACACACTGTGACGCTTTAGGTGGATCCTAAGCAGCTTCTGGAGGATGGCATCAGGAAGGAGCTGGTGAAGAGGGTGGCTTATGCTCTGCACAAGGGATTGATCTTCAACCCCAAGGCTAAGGTCCGACTTCAGATCGGCTATCTGTCGATCGCTGAATACTTTTATCTTTATATTTTACAGTGCGTTATTGTGTAACATCAAATCACTGAACTAGTAATAGAAGTGGAGAAGTTTTTTCCAGGACACAAGACAAAAACAATAAACAGTTTACAATTACAGGTTTTGCCCGGGATACAACTTAGAACATCTTTTTACTTTTATTGTAATGTATTTAAAAAAATAAATTAAAAAAAGTGAACTGGCGTACATGTCGTCTCGCCCTGTGAGAATCAAGGATAACAGCAGTAAGAACTTTAAAGTGCACATATTATGAAAAAATCACTTTTTCTGGGATTTGGGGTGTTGTTTTGTGTCTCTGGTGCTTCCACACACATACAAACTTTGAAAAAAATCCATCCATGCTGTTTATAGTGAGATACGGTTTCTGAATGTGTCCTGCTTTCAGTCTCTGGGTGAGCTGTTCAAAATCGGCACGGCTTGTGACGTCACAAGCCGAAACGAGCAGGCTAACCGCAACCATTAGCTCGTAGCGTTAGCTAACACTAATGCTAACGCTAATGCTAACGCTAGCATGCTAACGCTAGCATGCTAACGCTAGCATGCTACCTCGTTCTCAATAACAAAGCACTGCTACAACACACACAAGTTCACTATAATCTACAAAAGAACTACTTCCATGTGCGCCCTCATTTAGAAGTCTCCCAGCTAATCCTGCCTTGTAACTGACCGAAGTTGTAGAAACAGCCTCTCTTTTACTGTCTATGGAGCTAGCTAGCTGACATGATCTACATCTGAGCTACTGGGCATGTGCAAGTGCAATCACAGATAGTACAGAAGAAGAAAAGAGGTCTCACTCTGTAGCTAAAACAGAGACCAGGTGAAAAGAGGATCTGCAGCAGTGAGAGAGAGCGGTGCAGTACAACACAAATATGGTGTTTTTTGAAAATTAAACCATGTAAACCTATTCTGGTACAACCTTAAAATACAATTATGAACCTGAAAATGAGCATAATATGGCTGCTTTAAAGATGAGACTAAACAAGAATCTTCCACTCTCTCAGCCTAGTGAGCTGATGCCCAAGTTGAAGGAGATGGCGGCCACCATGGATGGGTTCTACAGGTCGTTTGAGTACATCCAGGACTACGTCAGCATTTATGGCCTTAAAATCTGGCAGGAGGAGGTGTCCCGTATCATCAACTACAATGTTGAACAGGAATGCAACAGCTTCCTCAGGGCCAAGGTCAGGCTCAACACAGTCACATGCTTTTTACAGTTTCTGATCACATCCCTGAATAGTGCACCGACATCAGTTTGTCCCTCTGTAATCAATAAGAAATGCTCTGGTTGTTTGTCTATTTGTCAGTAACGGGAGTTGATTGATCGTTTTTTTCCTTGCTTCCAATCAGATCCAGGACTGGCAGAGTGTGCACCAGTCCACCCACATCCCCATCCCAAAGTTTCCCTCTGTGGATGAGTCTGCCACCTTCATCGGTCGTCTCTGCAGAGAGATCCTCCGGATCACTGATCCCAAGTATGTCTCCTCAAATATAACAGTGGAACTGCTTTGGTCATATCTGTAGATGATGAATCATGCAGTCTTTACAAGCTCCCTAGTCTGGATCAACGGAAGTACATTTCCAGGATAATTGCTTGACATACGTCACGCGCCGGATGTCCCTCACCTTCCACTCTCTGCGTGTTGCTCTTCGCTTCGGGAAACAACAACAAACTTCGAGCTAGAAAGCTACATGCTGAAAATAGCACGTTTTGAAGAACATTTGGTTCGTGCAGTAAGGCAGGCCTGCTTGGTTATTTCGGAGAATAATTGTAAAGATTTGCAAGGAATATGTTTAAGGCATTTACTATCTAACTGGGACGTTTTGGGATCGATTGGCGGGGATTTGCTATGGACAAAATACACACTGCGATACATTGGTAAGAGCAAATTATGTTTAAACATGTATCCTGCTAACTTAAATAGCTTACGTTACTGTATTGTGTGAACAGTTAACCAAGTTACTATTTTCTGTGGCGTTTTCTTTTGCGTTGTGCCAACGTTCCACCAAGTTCCTTCCCTAGAATATTCTGCAGAGCCACAGTCGCTGCGTCCGGAACTTAGCGTTGGCCAAGACAATTGTGATTTGTTTAAAGAAATGCAAACAACCCAGAGCGTTTTTTTCTCATATCCCAGAATGTATGTGTGGTGTAGCCAGACCGTACTCCACAGCGCTGTGGAGATCTGGGTCTAGGGTCTGGCAATGCGAGACTATAAGCTCCCTGACAAACATTGGTCCTTTCCACAGGGTAACGTGCTACATCGACCAGTTAAACACCTGGTACGACCTGAGGAGCCACCAGGAGGTTACCAACAACAGGCTGTTCTCTGAGATCCAGAACACCCTGGGTACATTTGGCCTCAATGGACTAGACCGCCTGCTCTGCTTCATGATTGTCAAGGAACTTCAGGTAATTAGCATATAAACAAGTCTCAAACAAAGCTACCATAAGGCTCTAATTGGTGACAAAATAAATGAATGAATTCAGGTCTATAAGGGCTTTTATGGTATATTTAATGCTCATTGTAGGCATACCTGAATATATTTGCGCTGTTAGCAACTTGTTTCTCCCATCAGAACTTCCTGATATTGATTCAGAGGACCATCCTGAAGGACAAAGCTGTGGTGGATGTTTTCAAAGCCATGCTCGGGGCTGTCAACCCAGTCCAGGGTATTGTGGGTAGGTATCAGTTTAGGAAATCCTACAATCTGCCAGGACCTTTTTATTCCTTATTGATTTTTCTTTTGTGTAACAGGTAATGCCAGCAAAGTGTACGCGAATGCTGTGGCCAAAACCCAGAAGATGTGGGGTGCATACCTGGAGGCCATCATGAAGGTACTGGTCCATGATATTCTCTAATGTTGTGAATAGAAAAAAATGTATTGATAAATTGAAACTGATGTTCCGGGGATGTGCATTCTGTGAAGGTAAAACATGAGTGCAAAAACCTTTAATGCATCTTTAATAAACCCCTCCATTCTGTATTTTTATGCCACGAAATCACATCTGCCAATGCCAATAAAGACATGATACTGTAAAAAATAATGTTAAATAAATGTTTGTTGTAGGTTGGTCAGATGCAGATTCTCAGACAGCAGATTGCTAATGAGCTGAACTACTCCTGCAAGTTTGACTCCAAACACCTGGGTGCTGCCCTGGAAAACATCAACAAGTCAGTCAAGTCTCACCACCTCTCTAATATATCTGTAATTGTGTAATTATTATCATAGTGTTTAGGGGAAAGTATTGCTTTGTTTCAGTATCATAAAGAGATACGTGTTGTTTATATTTATTTAGACTCATGTTACATATATATACAATTAATTACTAAAAACATTTTGCAATGTGTTTTGCTAGTACTAGTAGAAATTGTATGACTTGATGTTAATGCTCTTGCTGATGAAGAAAATATGTGATGTGACTTTTCCTAATTAGAATTTACTAGTTGATACCTGATTATTGCTCTCATTTTAAATTTTTCTTCAAACTCTTTTCTTCATCTACAAAATGTCAACTTTTTTTGTGCCCTTGCCAGGTCTCTGCTGGCAGACATTGAAGCTCACTACCAGGATCCATCCCTACCCTACCCTAAAGAGGACAACCCTCTTTTGTATGATATCACTGCCTACCTGGAGGCTGCCGGCATTCACAACCCACTCAACAAGGTCTGGAGAGTATGGCCGTTGCTTTCCACACAATGTGATCAGTGTTGACAAATTGATTTTCAGAAACTACCACAAACTGAAGCTAGTTTATCGTCTGCACTCTCTTGGTCTGTTTTGTGTGTTTATGCATTGCAAAACGCTCTGACCCTTTACACGTTTATGTTTCTCACAGATCTACATCACCACAAAGCGCCTACCTTACTTCCCCATCATCAACTTCCTGTTTATTATCGCTCAGCTGCCCAAACTTCAGTACAACAAAAACCAAGGCAAATTCTTTTTTTTTCATTTGACTATATTACAGCTTTTATCGTACTGTTGTTGGTGAGTTATTAAGTTGTACAATTGTGAGTGCAATAGGTCACACCAGTGTTACCACATGGTATAACACCCATTAATGGCTGCTTTATCTCTTACAGTTTGGATGTAGTTTTAACGGTCTTTGGTGTTTTTTGCCCCCAACGTCTCCTCCCAGGCAGCGCGGCAATGGTTATGTTTAGGGTTAAGGTTAGGGTTAGCTGCCTGGAAGGCGCCGTTGGAGGCAAAAAACACCATCGAACAGTTTTAACTGGGTAGGCTACTTACTGTACTGCACACATTAGCACACATTAGAGCATTATACTGGGAAATGAAGAAAGTCACTACCTGGACCAGGACGGTTGAAGGATTGTAAGCACATCCGATTCTTGTTATAATAGTGATAAATGACGTGGTGGCCAGTATGCTAGAGTTGGTATGTAAGGCTGCATCAACACGTAAATGACCGCACAACTGATGTCTTGTGTTTTCCCAGGAATGACCTGCAGGAAAGCCACAGATCCAGTTGACTGGCCTCCGCTAGTGCTCGGCATGCTCACCCTGCTCAAGCAGTTTCACTCAAGATACACACAACAGTTCTTGGCTCTCATTGGTCAGTTCATCCGCTCTATCATGGAGCAGTGCACAAGGTAACAAAACAGACTTTACTACTTTGGAATAAAAATGTAATAGTTTTAAATAAATGTATTGTTTTTGTTTTTGTTGATCTGAATACTTTTATGAAATGGCTTTATGTACTCATATTTGAGTTTCCATTTGACCCTATCATAGTCAGAAGATCCCTGACATGCCTTCTGATGTGGTGGGAGCTCTGATGTTCCTGGAAGACTATGTGAAGTTCACAAAACTGTCACGCAAGGTAGGATAACTTTGAAATTAGTAATTAGTAAGCTGCTAGTAAAAATAAGTAATAATTTACATTAACCAGGGGCTAGCTTTCATTTCTGATGATTCTATCCGGACATGTTTAGCAACTGTATTGTTATACAGTAAGATATAATACCTTTCAGCTGGAAGAAATGGTTAATCACACACAACATGCCCTGAATGAGACTATAGACATGTTTTAAGCACTATGTCTCTTATTTTTATTATGTGTACTGTGGGATAGTATGTTTATTATTCTCTTTTTTTCTCTGTATTCTTAAGGTGGCAGAAGCCCATGTGCCCAGTTTCATTTTTGATGAGTTCAGAACAATAATGTGAAGATCTGGATGAAGCATTTCATCAGAAAAGTATGCTTTTGTTGCCATAGGCTTTTTTCACTGCAGACATTTTGACTTTTCATATTAGGAAAAGCAAAGGTGTGTTACTAATAACATTGATGTTTTCCAGTAAGCCATGACATTGTGTCAGTGAGCCACCATGCACAATACCAAGACCCTGGAACTGAAGCAGCTAAATGGATTTCAGTCTTCATTCATTTTATTATTTACACCAGTGCTTCAATGTCTACCATGAAAAAGCCTGTTGAATACTACTTACAGTTTATTGACCATTAATGTTTAATGCACTAATAAGAGATTGTATATAGATAGAAAATTGAAATAGCCTAATGCCGACTTTACGTATGATCAATTTGTGCCATTTCAAAATGAAATTCACTAATAAATACGATGTATCATAATATGTTGTGTCGTTTCTCTTCAGTTGATCTTTTGGTCAAGGATTTTATTTTGAAAAAACAAACAAACCCGGAAGTCGGACCTTAGTGATAGCAAAGATTCTGTATAAGAGTTGTAGCTAGTGTTTCGCGGGTGATTTTGGTGTTTTCTTGTAACTTAGCTAGCTAATGTATTTCACATTTGGCTCTTATCTTCTTCATAGCATTAGTAAAACAAACTGACACAGATTAAGACATTGCTACTTCACACTCGTACAATATCTCCTCAATTAGCTAGCTAACGTTACACGTACCAGATCAGAAGCAGGTAACGTTAGCAAGCTAGGCTAACGTAAAATAGCTTAACTTTGGGTTTGTAGTGTGGTCTCCCCAGAGGATAAAAGATATCCACCGTGATGTCTCTTAGCGCTGTTCACGGAACACTGTCGAGCCTGCGGTCATGTCAGACAGACATTGGGACGGGAATGGACATAGTGTCAGATGTGGCTATGGACCTGATGGAATCTCAGGGTCAGGGTAAAGATTACAAGCACTCTCAGTAACGTTATGATTTTTACCCTCAGTTGCTTTGCTGGTCTTGGTTCAATCTCCGTTTTATTCTTTGTGTCTAATTTAACGCTACAGAATACCAGGAATATTCCCACAATTCCCGGGTATGAGGGTACTAGCTAGCTAATTATAGAAAATGTCTGTTTCCAACAACTAAGTATATTTACTCAAGTAACGTTACAGTAAGTTGACGTTAATTAACGTTACCTAACGTTAGCTACAATTTAGAGCTAAGTTACTTGTACTTACTACTACTACGTTAGGTTACTTGGGTATTTACATTTTATGCTACTCTACAGTATAAAAATAAGTTAAAAGTAGCTCCACCATAACCAACTAACGTTACATTTAAGTATCACTTGCATGTTAACCAATGAGCATGATCCATTCATATAATATTATACTTGCAAGGCACTTGCTGTACTTTTGATACGTCTGTTGTTATTACTTAAGTTTTTTTAGCGCATGCCGGATTTGAATGCAAGACTTTTATATGACTAGAGTATGTTTATAGTGTGGTATTGCTACTTTGAAGTAGGTAAATGATCTGAATACATCATTGTGCGTGCTGTTGTGTTATAGATGGAGAGGTGAACCCTGGCATCAAAGAGATGGAGGCCATGATCCTGGAGTGTGCCAAGCTGGACAGAGAGATTAACTACTTTGTTGACATTGTGCAACAAGTCACAGCAGAGGTAAGAGCAGCCTGCCATGGTCTAATTGCATAAGTGGAAAACACCCTTTCCCCCTTACTAAATTTTTAAATTAAAATTTTTATTTTTTTATTTATCCAGGTAAGTCGATTGAGAACACATTCTCATTTGCAACGATGACTTGCATTCACACAGTTACACATTCATAGCTGAATGAAATGAACAGGTCAGCCTCAGGATGCATTACTGAGATAAGGGCTATACAAAAAGTACATATAGATGATTGATTTTTTGGAAGGTCAGCACTCATGGTGGCTCCTGCTCCGCTGTGCACACCCAGATTTTTTTGGAGTGGCAAGTCTTAATGTCAAGGTGTTAGTCTTGAATGTCAGAGAAAACATTGAAGTTGACTTTAATTGTATAGGTCAAGGAAATAGTCTAACCTACTACCATTTCTGTAGAATACCACGCAGCAGCCAGAGGCCATGTTCAGCCTGTCTGCCAAAGTGAAGGAGAAGTTCACAGAGAAAATAAACGGGCTCTCTGACGCTGATCTGGAGAATCACAAGAAAGTAGTGGCCTTCAAGGACATCATCAAGAGCTCTCTCAACCAAGGTAAGGCCCAGACAGATAGGAGAAATAATCTAAATTTGTGCACTGCTCGACTCAATGTATTCAGGATTTATAATAGACATTGATAATAGCTGTGCTTGTGGGACGGCTTCTCAGCCAAGGAGAGAGAGAGAAGTCTTGGAATGTGTCCTTTTTTCAGCATAATTAGCTTAATTTTTAACACAACTCCCTTTGTTTACTGCTGAATAATTATATTTGCCTGTCACCCTGTAGAGTTAATTATCTGTTTTTTAATTGTTGTCCTTATTACACTCTTTATTTAAAAACGCGGCCACACTGAGACAATGCTATATTTTTAGGTTCTCTGTTTTAGGTTCTCATGTGTGGGTGGGTGTGTTCGATGTCTGTGTGCACCTGTGTGAGCCGGTGAGATTTTTGTGTGCATGTAGGTAGTAGAGGTGTGAATCTTCACTGATCTCCCGATTCGATTACGATTATCGTGTCTTTGATTCGATTCGATATCTCGATGCATCACGATGCGTCAAATACATTTTTCTATTAAAGCCATAATAAATGTAAAAACAAAACATTCTGCATTGCTCTAATGCTAAATAAATTGGATACATAAAACTACAGCACTGAGCACATGACAGCTATTGTCAAAGAATGCTGTTCGAATCGGACCTGTGACCATTTCCTGCATGTCTTCCCCCCTCTCTTTCTCATCTAGCTGTCCTATCAATAAAGGTGGAAAAGCCCAAAAAATAATCTTTGAAAACAAAAAAAACGTGGCGACATATCTCTGTTGTTAAGAGGCCCGCCGCGGAGTCAGCATTATCTATGAATGTACAAACTGCTGAGGGCGAAGTAAAGAAAAAGAAGGTAGCCTACTTTTCCGCATTGACAAATCGCTGAAAGCTGCTGCTGTTTTAATCCTGTCGGCTCTCTGCTGCTCAGTTCCACACCCACACCCACACCCACACCCACACCCACACCCACACCCACACCCACACACACACACACACACACACGGTGGATGCAGGAAAAACCGGAGATGAGACATATACGATGACCTAAATTGAGGACAGCTACGCTTGTTATTGTAAGTGCAATGATAAGTTAAAGTCCAATAAGTACTTTATCAAACTGTATGAATGTGTGTCCCAGGCCAGGATAGGATATTAACAATGTAAAGATCAACAAGCCACTGACAGATATGTTCAAATTTGATTAATTCAATAAATTATTATTATTTGTCTTAAATCCACCAGCCATTTTCATATTATACCAACATTTGCAGCATCCTGAGCCTTTTTGGTAAGGTTACTAGGAAAACTCAGCCCAGAGTAGTTTTATTCTCCCCAAAATAAGTTTCCTTTTTATTTTTAAAGAACTATACAAAAAAGCAACTTTCACTGTCTCTCGCAACTTCATTGCAACAAAAATACAAAAGACATTGCAACTTTTATCGCAATTTTTTACAAAAGCTCCCTCGAAATCAGGCATTTTGGGCCGCAACAATCTCAAAAAAAGGCCGCGAAATCCTGGAGGGACTGTTTAATGCTATGTTACTGAGAGATGAGTTCATATTTTTTTTGTTCATTAAACATGTAGGCCTACAATTACTGTAGAATATGACCAAACTGACCAAACACAATTTTACCATGGTCTCGCAGGCTTTTTTTCACATCACTTTTTATTGCCTATATTAATAAAATATGTATTAATAATAAAAAATAATGTATTGAAGCAATTCAAAATATGCTAGTGCACTTTCTTCTATAAATTTGAATTCCGGAAAAAGTGGCTGGTAAAAAATATAAGTGGCTGGTAAAATTGGGCATCCACCAGCCACAGTAGCTGGTGGGCAAAAAAGTTAATTTCCCACCCTGATTACCACCTAAGTGGGACATGTTGCTGTATTCCATAAACATAGTCTCAGCCAAGTCCATTTCCTTGCCTGCTGGATTATCTCACGTCATGTTGTCATCGATCCAGTTCATCATTGATCATTGTGACTGGACATTTGGGAGCTCACGGTATGTATGTTGTGTTTTCAGCCAACCAAGAGTCAGCAGAGAACACGGAGGAGCTCGATGAAGACATTGCAGTTACACAGAGCCAAGTCAACTTCACCTGCCCAGTCACACAGGTAGCCTGCTGACGTGTTATTTTACTAATTTCCCATTGAATGCTTTTTTTTTAATTTCAAAATATTCCCATCTTATTACATCTCCACCTAATTCCTGATAACATATTTAGTTTCAGTATCAGCAAAACATAGAAAGCCACCTTGATATGATGTTTTAGCAGCTAAATTGTGTTTTATTTTTTTGTCTGTGTGTTTCATTATATAACACACCACTGTGAACTTCTATTCAAGGTGGAAATGGTGAACCCGATGAAGAATAAGAAGTGCAACCACCACTATGATGAAGCAGCCATACTGGGCCTGATCAAATCAAGACACAGCCAGAAAAAGAAATGCCGGTAAGACACTCTCCCTTGGAGAACTGTTAGAAAGTTGAGTCAGGTTTCGCAGCAGTAAACAATTGGTGAGCTGGCGTGGGACCAGCAGTGTGCCTTAAATTACATTTTCTTTATTACACTGCTTTGATGTTGGAATGAAATTAAATGTGGCAGCTCCTAAAGGAACACTGATGAAATCCCAGTGCCGGCATATGCTTTTGTTAAAGACACCTGCCTATTGTCTTGAGTCTTGACTCAGGTCACTGTGCACACTATAGCAGCAATGCTCAAAGGACTTTCCTTATTGTGATTAGGTGTATGACTGATGAAACTTTGTTGTGCCTGTCGGTATCAGTGCAAGATTTTTTTTTTTTTAACTTGTGCTTGCTCACATGTTTTTGTTGTTGCATATTCTATTTGTGTCTTTTGTTAAAAGTTTCCTTGTCTTTCTCTGTCATCTAGCTGTCCTGTGGTGGGCTGTGGGAATACAGATGTGAAACAGTCCGATCTGATTCAGGACGCAATGCTGAGAAGAAAGATCCAGAGCCAAAAGAGAAACGGCAACCGGACGTAGTATTTATTTTTTTTCAAACGTTTTTATTTGCAGAACCATCGATCATAAACCTGTGTCATCGTGTTTATGTGTTAGCGATGAACGGGTTATGTTGTTGGCAGTAATTTGAGTTGTTTTCATAGGTACTCGGTTGTAACTAGCTGTTGGAAAATGTGCTTTTTATTCCGAGATTTGTACCTCAGTAAAACTGAATTACAATTTAAGAAGTGATGACTTGTTTGTATTTCAGCTGGAGCATTTTTTGCATACTCCAGTCTTGTTGAATGTAAATAAAAGTCGCAGACTTTTCATAAATGTATGACCAAACTTGTATTTGTAATTGGGAGTATGGGTAGATAGTTTTTCCTCATTATCTTTGCATGATGCAGTAATCTGACAGAACCACAAGAGAGCAGTGTCTGCATGAGGACACGGGATTTATGTTAAGAAATTAATTTCTCATCTCTTGGTTTATACAAATTTATATTTATGGAGGATTATTAGTAGAATTGTGACCACTGCTTGCATCTATAAATCCAGGAAGTGCTTTCTTTAGGTTAGTAATTGGAAATGTTGGAATCTTAACTTGTGATCCTCCTTTTTAAAATAAGACAACTTCTTCTAATTGTGGATACCTGAAGTAGCATACTGGTGAGACTAAATTAATTTCCTCAAAACACATTTGTGAATAAGCCATAAACGAACCATTCTTAGACATCTGCGGGAATGCACTTTGCACTTATGTGATGAAATCTCTGCCTTCCTGCGTCCTATGCTCCTTGTGAATGGTCTTTGTTCCAAAGAGAAACAAACAAAGCCTGTGTTGAGATCAAACTAGGTGAAGCTAATCTTTTAATAACCTTGCATCAGGCACTTTCAAAAAAAATCTCTTAATTACTCTTCCCCTCCTAAGAGTGCGTCACGCAGCACTAAGAGCATTTCGCCAATAAAGATATTAACTGGCAACAAATGATCTAGACTGGTGACTCATGCGATTCGCCACTCTACTTCGTTTTGAATTAGCATTCTGCAAATCTAATCTTGTTTACTGCACAACATGTGAAGTCACAGGTAATTTCACAACAACGGTTCAATTTGTGGGAAGGAAGTGCACCCAAACACGCATCAGCATTGCATTCACCATATCACAGGCAGAGCCAGTAAGCTGTTTCTTTGGAGGGAGGCAGAGCTGTAAATATCCTCAGAAATTCAATCATAATGTTGTATAGACATACAGTGCTGAGATAGATGTTTGCTTTCTTCTGGTTATGTTTGATCTGGAATTCACATTCGTCTGTTCAAATGCTCCAAGCAGTAGATGTAATGGCTGACTGAGACACTGTAAGCCTCAATGTCTGGCTTGTCCAAGAAGGATTTTACCTTTTGGCAGGAAGTGAACATAGTCTCACTTCCTGGCACAAGAATCCCGGCCGGGCCAGTGCCAGAACTGGATGGAGAGAGAGAGAGGAGAACAGCAGGTCTCAGATCAAATTGGTACACCAAAATTCTGGTTTGAGTCAGGTGCCATGCTCTTCTCCCGCAGCATTTAGGGGCTAAACATTATCTCTCCCTCTGAAGTGAATGGAACAATTGCCTTCAGTTGTTTAAAGACTGCAATTCATACCAGAACTTTGAAGAAAGTTTTGTGAAAAATGCACAAACAAAACATTGTTTAACACTACTGTACTTGATGTAACTCTACTACTGTAGTTTGATGATTATCCTGTGTTAGGATTCCTGTGTTCCTACTCATAAATTGCAAACTTGGAATGTGCATTTTCACAAACATTTTTGACAGTCACAGTATTGAAAGCACAGAGGTGAATAATACAATGAATGGTGGTTGATTTACATTAACCTTAGCTTCAGGGTCCTGCTATTGTGCATGCTGGCTCACTGTCATTCTGTCATGGCTTACTGGGACATTGGTATAGAACAGAGCCATTGTTAATGTTAATTAGTAACACCTGTGCTTTCCCTGCTATGACAAGTCAAAATGTCTGCTGAACAAAAAGGTCTTCTGTGAAGTTTAATTTAGGCAGAGTGCATTTCGGAGATGCTTAACCATCACTGTTTCGATATCCCTGCATGCATCAGTGATGTGTACATCTTCATAGGCAAAATGCTGCAAACTTAATATACACAAAGAACCATATGACATTATATAATCCGTTTGGATTTGATTGTATAAAGCTATGTCTGGTTGTTTAGAATGACGCAACCTTAAGTTCAATGGAACACTGTTATTGACTAAAAATGTATGCCCTCAGTTTTGCAGCACATTTGATTTGATCAAATAAACCAGCTTTGGTAAGTTAGTGTTTGAAAGAATGAAGAGAAGTATAGTTAAAAGCATTTAGTCATGATTAGTAGTGTATCTCAAGTCTTTATGATGCTAACCCTTGAATTCCATCACAAGTCTCTGTACAAATTGCCAAAGAGGTTTCACTTTTACACCTCATTTCAACATAGCACACCACTGTCTGAGTATGGCGATAATTAAATAATGAACTGGCATACTATGACCGACTAATTATCAAGTGTTGTTGTACAAAGGACAGAATTTCATGAGAAAGTGGTCCAAACAGCCCACATGGACTTCTCTCTCCTCACACTCTGGAGGTGTCTTCTCCTCTGTTCATGAAAGTTTGATGTTTGAATTTCCTTATTAACTTTTTTTATGGACTCACACCTCTTTAGTAGAATTGCATGAAGACTGCTTTTGTTAATTAAAGTAATTAAGTATATATTAATTAAGTATGCATGTATAATCCAGATACAGTGAGGAAAATAAGTATTTGAACACCCTGCTATTTTGCAAGTTCTCCCACTTAGAAATCATGGAGGGGTCTGAAATTGTCATCGTAGGTGCATGTCCACTGTGAGAGACATAATCTAAAAAAAAAAATATCCAGAAATCACAATGTATGATTTTTTTTTAACTATTTATTTGTATGATACAGCTGCAAATAAGTATTTGAACACCTGTCTATCAGCTAGAATTCTGACCCTCAAAGACCTGTTAGTCTGCCTTTAAAATGTCCACCTCCACTCCATTTATTATCCTAAATTCGATGCCCTGTCTGAGGTCGTTAGCTGCATAAAGACACCTGTCCACCCCATACAATCAGTAAGAATCCAACTACTAACATGGCCAAGACCAAAGAGCTGTCCAAAGACACTAGAGACAAAATTGTACACCTCCACAAGGCTGGAAAGGGCTACGGGGAAATTGCCAAGCAGCTTGGTGAAAAAAGGTCCACTGTTGGAGCAATCATTAGAAAATGGAAGAAGCTAAACATGACTGTCAATCTCCCTCGGACTGGGGCTCCATGCAAGATCTCACCTCGTGGGGTCTCAATGATCCTAAGAAAGGTGAGAAATCAGCCCAGAACTACACGGGAGGAGCTGGTCAATGACCTGAAAAGAGCTGGGACCACCGTTTCCAAGGTTACTGTTGGTAATACACTAAGACGTCATGCTTTGAAATCATGCATGGCACGGAAGGTTCCCCTGCTTAAACCAGCACATGTCAAGGCCCGTCTTAAGTTTGCCAATGACCATTTGGATGATCCAGAGAAGTCATGGGAGAAAGTCATGTGGTCAGATGAGACCAAAATAGAACTTTTTGGTCATAATTCCACTAACCGTGTTTGGAGGAAGAAGAATGATGAGTACCATCCCAAGAACACCATCCCTACTGTGAAGCATGGGGGTGGTAGCATCATGCTTTGGGGGTGTTTTTCTGCACATGGGACAGGGCGACTGCACTGTATTAAGGAGAGGATGACCGGGGCCATGTATTGCGAGATTTTGGGGAACAACCTCCTTCCCTCAGAGCATTGAAGATGGGTCGAGGCTGGGTCTTCCAACATGACAATGACCCGAAGCACACAGCCAGGATAACCAAGGAGTGGCTCTGTAAGAAGCATATCAAGGTTCTGGCGTGGCCTAGCCAGTCTCCAGACCTAAACCCAATAGAGAATCTTTGGAGGGAGCTCAAACTCCGTGTTTCTCAGCGACAGCCCAGAAACCTGACTGATCTAGAGAAGATCTGTGTGGAGGAGTGGGCCAAAATCCCTCCTGCAGTGTGTGCAAACCTGGTGAAAAACTACAGGAAACGTTTGACCTCTGTAATTGCAAACAAAGGCTACTGTACCAAATATTAACATTGATTTTTCTCAGGTGTTCAAATACTTATTTGCAGCTGTATCATACAAATAAATAGTTAAAAAATCATACATTGTGATTTCTGGAATTTTTTTTTTTTTAGATTGTCTCTCACAGTGGACATGCACCTACGATGACAATTTCAGACCCCTCCATGATTTCTAAGTGGGAGAACTTGCAAAATAGCAGGGTGTTCAAATACTTATTTTCCTCACTGTATACTTTATGATCTGTATATGCTGTATGTTTATAAACGTTTGGGATTATTCTCCCCCTTTGGACTCATATGGACTTTGGAAGTCCATATGTGATAAACCCAGGTGAGTTATTTTTTTTAATTATGTAACCTATACCATTCGTTCGTACTCCGTACTATAAGCTACAATGAACAAAAATATTTTTATTTTCATCCAATAGTATACTGAACATGTATTAAACCATAGTGATTAAATACATTCATTACAGTATTTTACTTTGATAAACTCCTTGACATAATCTCACTTTGTGGGTAGTTTTAAGTAAACTAAATATGTAAATGAGGCGTAAAGGTGTACTGTCGCTTTAAATGACAACACCTCCCAGCAGTCACTGGGTCCTGGGTGAGTTTCGCTGCAACAAGCGCTGTGGTTCATACTACAGACAGACAGGCTGTGAAGCAGAGGAAACCACACAACACCCCAGCATACAGGAAGCAGCAGCAACAACACACTCTCAAATCCTGCTCCTTTTACCGATGTGACAACAGGAGCGCGTGGAAAAGCTGCTGCCAGGAGCTGAACCGCAGGTGAGTCCGTCTGCGCACTGAGCTGGAGGAAATGACCAGGAGCAACAGTAAAGTAGCCTTCATTTGAGAAAGATTAACATGACGAGCAGAAGAGTAGGTGATATGGTACAGTACTATATGACGTAAAAATAGCAGTGGTTATATCGGGGAGTAGGATATGTCGAAACTGTGAACCAACAGGTGTGTCTGGTCACACCTGTTGGGAATGTATGCTTAGTAGTCTAGTTTAACTTGCACATTGGCTTCTAGGCGTTGAACTCGTTGTTTAAGCTCCTTTCTTTTTCTCTTTATGTGCAGATTCGGCGCAGTCGGTGTTCATTCGGAGGATAAATAGCCTACAGCCGGGCATGGATTATTGGTACCCGTTTTCACCGCTTTGGATTTAGTTAAGATACCGTGCGCCTCCCTCTGCCTCTCCTCCCAGGTGAAGTGACCAAGGAAGCAAAGAACAGGTGGATCCTGTTTCTGTGTTCAGCTTTATCCGCCTGTCACCTTTATGGGGAACCAGGTGGAGAAACTTACGCATTTAAATTACGCAGAGGTGCCAACGGCGGACCCGAATGGGTTCGACCCGGACGACGACGGACCGCGGATCGGCGTCTCTTACATTTTCTCCAACAACGACGACGACGACGAGCAGGACGAACATTTGGACCGCTTTTCATCGGACAAGCACCGCGTGGTGAACCATGAGGAGAAGCCCTACGACCCCGAGGACGAGCTGGAGTGTGCGATTTACTACCGAGAGGAGTGCGTCTACGAGACAAGCCGCGGAGCCGCGGCTCACTCTGCGGAAAGTCTCCTGAACAAGTGCAGACCGGGAGACCTGCTGGAGTTTGTGGCGACTGGACAGTATCCTCACTGGGCTGTTTACGTCGGGGACTTCCAGGTGGTACATATGCACAGAGCTGAGATAAAGAACAACTTTCTCACCGATGTGAGCCAGGGTAAAAAAGGCAGGATAGTGAACGGCCTCTACAGGTACCGTGCGCTCCCGCCGGAGGTGATCGTGCGCAACGCCCTGGACCATGTTGGCTCGAGAGACAGAGAGCTGTACTGGAGAAACTCTGAGTGCTTTGCTGCCTGGTGCCGCTTTGGCAAACGGGAGTTTAAAATCGGAGGGGAGATAAGGATAGGAAAGCAGCCGTACAAGTTAAAATTACTCTTTTCAGAAAAGAAGAGTCACGTCCTGGAGTTTCAGAGCCTGGAGGACGTGATCATGGAAAAAAGGAGGAACGATCAGATCGGCAAAGATGCTGTGACGCAAGAGCTGGCCAACCACCTGAACGCAACACATGAAATCAAAGAGGAGCATTTCGTTAACTGATTGTGGATGCTCGGTAACCTGGTGCGGATTGGAGTTTTAGGTTAAAGGATGTGTTCAATGAACAACTCTCATGCTGAAAAACAAAGCGTGTTTGTTGTTGGGGGAGCATTTATCCCTCGCAGTCAACCAACAAGAGCTTTGTATGTGGGCTTGGGTGCATGAGCCAAACAAAAGTGCATTTTAAGAGGGAGTTCTAATTGATCCAAAGTGCATTAGCAGAGCAGATCACGGGGGGGGGGGGGTAGAATTCCCATGAAACAAGTGAAAATTGCGCTCGATTGTGTTTTTTTTGCCTCCAACGGCGCCTTCCAGGCAGCTAACCTTAACCCTAAACATAACCATTGCCGCGCTGCCTGGGAGGAGACGTTGGGGGCAAAAAAAAAACCAAAGACCGAAAAGTGCACACTGGCAAATGTCCTTCCTCCTTTTTGAAGAAAAATGATTTTACACACCCAACCCAATATTATGTGACTTGATGGATACATTTGCATCTGAGCTGCACCTGCACTCTAATCATTTGGGGATGAAGTCAAAATTGAATTGCCCACAATTATCTTTCTAATCCAATGACTATTTGCACAGAGGGCAAAACCTCTCCAGTGTACTTGTTTGTACCTGACTGCTAAAACGCTCGCTCCTGTAGCCTACAACTCAGGTGATGGTGATCAATACAGATTGGACGAGAGACTTGCTGTATTATTGTGTGTCAACCTTGAGGATTTGCTTTATATCCAATCATCACACAGCTTTACCTACTCTGACTGCTTTGTAAACACAGTTATGACAGCTGTGCACCTTTACTGATTCACCCATTTCAACAGTTTATTTTTTTGGAAAAAAAATATGTTTGTATTAAGGAGTATGGAAATAAATATATATTTGAACAGTAAAGTTTTTATTTATTTTTTCAGTGAAGGATTGCGACGTTGCCCCTTTTTTCTTTTTTTTTTTTTTTTTTAAATGATTTATGGCAATGCTGGTTCAATACTAACCAATATCAAACCATGAATCTCAGGAAATAGGAGAGGTTATTCTATATGCTAACCAAACCCGACATCCTAAACACCAGCCATTGTTTGCACTGCACAGACTAGTATTTGAAAGCAGCCACATCCTCACCTTCCCAGTTCACACCCCAGGGGAGCCAGCGCTCTACCTGTTCCACCAGTAAGATCCCAGCCCTTTGTCTGTTGTTGGACTGCCCTACAGTTAAAGCACTTAATGCTGCCAGTTTTGATCTGTGCTGGACATTTTGCTTTGTTTACACCTCTGCTGGCTGAAGATAAGTCATTCTTGAAAGTTTAGCCGTAGGCTAAGAATGTTTCTCACCCATATTTGGCTTTTTCTCCTTCTGCTGAAATTACAGCATTAATTTACATTTCGGTCAAAGGTGCAATTTTGTTTGTTTACACCCAGAAATAGGCTCAATTTTAACTCGGCCAAATAACATTCCCATTTTGCTTATATAAAGATACAATATACGAAAGGATAATGTGCATATTGTATATAATTCCAGTTGATATGATTTGATAAGATTAAAGTTTTGATGAGAAACGGGCCATGAAAGTAAAATTGTCAGATTACAACAGGTGCACAATTGAGATACCTAATAAAGTTAAAATGCCAATGTCCAAATGAAGTCAAACAACAAAAGCTTGTGAAACACTTCACAGTATGTTCACATCCAGACGCTGCAACGGAAATTACAGCAAGCTCTGAGGTTGATTTGAACTGTGAGATAGCTTGTTTTTTTCCCTCTGTGTTTCAGAGGAAGCAGATGACTCCCTCATAGCCACTCCGTAGATGAGTTACTTTGCCTGTTTGTTTTCCTCTGGTAATATTTGCGTGGAGATAATACCGTAGTCATTTTGCTGCAGGTAAGGACCCACTGGACCCAAAGCAGGATCATCATCAGCACTGGTACCAAATAGGAAAGCTGCAGGACACATTAGCATTTCTTCAATCCTCTGTGGTCTACCACTGTGATGAGGAAAGTGTGTGTGTGTGTGTGTGTGTATTTATGGTAATCTGTCATATTTTTTTAGCACCAAGAAAATCTGAGTAGCATTGGGTAACGCACACTATGTTAAAGCAGCTGCCAGTAGAGTTTTGTAATAGTGAATATTAACTGACATTTTTCATCATGTGTGACAAAACTGAAATGGAATTATACTTACATCATATATTACATTTAATTAGATTTTTCTCTCCACAAATTGTCAGCATACGTATACTGTACCATGAGCTATGCAAAAAAAATAAAAACAAATACAAAATGAACTCTCGGCTGAGATAAAGACATCAAGCTGTCAGCTGAGTTGTTATAAATCTGAGTAGGGTTTTATTGTGCAGCTTGTTTGTTGGTGAAAGCTGCCCTGTGGAGCTTTCTTGCAAACAAAGTTGTTTACATGTAATGTTACCCCACCAAAACATATAGTGTGTATATTTGAGGTCTAGCATCTACATCTACATGTTGAATGTATTTTTTCCTCATTTTTAGTTAGTTATACATTTTTTATTATTTTTCTCATTTAAAATGTTTCCTAGTTTGTCTTCTTCTCTACCTTTATTGATGCTATGCTGAGCTTCTTTGTGCGTTGCATCACCTGTTAATCAGCAGAATAGTGTGGAAATGGCCCAACAAAACCCACTTATAAAAACATTGCTCCATCATGTTCCTAGTTGTAAAAACTCCACAGGGTATCTTTAATTAAGCTTGTCTACACAGAAATTAAACAATTTTCACATTTCCGTCCAATAGCCCGAGAAAGCTGAGCCAGTGGATGTAAATTACCCTTTAGAAAAAGGCCACCAGTGCGATCTGTAACCAAACTCGATCCGATGCTACTGAGCGTGAGAGCCGTCTTTTATGACACAAAACGTGTGAAACCAGGGGAAGCTTTGGATTTGACACATTGGCTCATTCACATCAGCCTTTTGGCCAGTGAGTCTGTCATGTTTCCTTTGGAGGATTGGAGGAAAGCCCACACCCTTCAGGCAAAACTGGCAACATTACAGAAGTTGGGGACGAGCCAGAACTCCAATCAAACTCACCCCATGTTAACAAAATGTCATTATCTACAAAAACTTCTTCCCACACGCAAACATGTCTGAACTTTAGAGGAGTGTGTGCTCATGAGGAGATTCTATCTGACATGCCTACAGGAAGCGGGAGTGTATTTTAGACATGGCCTTGAGCCACTGCGAGATTGTTATCCATGTGGGACAAACACTGTGTAGCTTAAAGATGGATATTTTGAGGACATTTGGCAATTTCAGGTTATGTGATCCACTATTTAGAATATGTATATCACCTCAGGGGTTTTATTAGATTGCCAGTTTTATGCCACTTTTGCTGCTCAAACAGTGTCTGAACTGCTAAGGTGTTTGCCAATAGATAGGATTCCTCTTAAAGCAGCAAAGATTGGGATTTATGAATGGCTGTTGGGGAAAGAGAGTGTGCTTGTAAGATAAGATAGTTAAACAGATGACTAAGATTACACCAGCCTTTGATAAGCAGTGCCATGTTGAATGTTTCAATATTTTTTTTAATTCAAATTTTGCCAGCATTGATGTGAACAGTAATTTGATACTCTCTAATAACCAGGCCACTTTACATCATGTTAACAGTTAAAAAAAAAATGTTTCCTCACCTTAAAAAACATCCGCTGTAGACAGGAACAGAGTGCTGTTTGTCAGGCAATTTTCACTGCCCACTCCCCTGAATCATGTTTATGCTTGTGTTTGAGGAGACACTTCCATTTCCTGTGAATTAGAGAGAGTGTAATGAAACACCAAAATGAACTACACTGCATTCATTAACAGTTACTGATCCACAGTGCTGCAACTCGTACAACTTTTTTTCTTTACATTTTACTGTAAACTTTACTTCCAGCACCATCCACCTGCATTGGGTTAATAATTTATACGGGACTCCAGCAGCTTGACTTGGACTGAACTGTATTTACTGTTGGTTTCAGACTGTGATCATTTCTTGTCCCGCAGTGGGATGACCGCTGACCGTTGTTTTTTCAGCCGCACAAAGGCAAAGTCCATTCCCTCCCAGTTCCATGGAGTTCTAGCGTTGCCCCCCCCCTTTTGCAAAGCAACATTCCCAAAACCAAAAGTTTTACACTGTTTGTGCTTCACCTGCTACTTTTCAACTGAATTAAATATAGTTTGTATGCTACCACACATAAAGGCGGGCAACCAATGTTCCCTTCCTTCCTTTGTGGTTTCTTTCACTCTCCTTGACAAATGTGGTTTCGTAGGACTGAGCAGTAGGCTGTGAAGGTAAAGCCTCTGTTAACAGCTAGGATGGGGAAATTGCTGAGCTTAGAAATGATCAATTTAAAAGACATCATGATGGTTCAAAGGAAATAAGGAAACAAGAATACTAAATTTAGCAAGTCAGGCGGGGTGAAGATACAAGACATGATTTGAAAGGATAGCTTTGTAAGACCATGTAAGAATATCTTTAATTTGGTCATTGTGACTAGAGGAAGAGGGCACATTTTTAGACAACTACAGCTGATGAGGAGCTCATCAGAATGGAATCAGGCCCCATTCTAGTTTGAGCTGTTGTGTCCGGTCAGCCAGGGCTGTCTGGTTTACATAAGCAGAGCCAGACAACAAGAAAGGGCCCCGAGGAAGGCTTCAATAAACTGACCCTGTTTCTTTGGATGGTGATGGATGAATGAGCGAATAAAAGAATGGAAGAAAGAGATGGGAGATTGTTGCCTTTAAGCACTCTGACCTGTTTGCCACTTCATTTATTTATGGCAGGCTGATTCAATAGCTATCAACATTTTTTTTATCCGGAGGCATCACAGAGAATCCTGGCCAGCATTGTGCGGGTTAACAGAGGTTAAAAATCGCAAAATTACTATTTAATGATGCCAATTATGTCAAGTATAAAACTGTAGGCCTTTTGAAAAATCTCCTTTTATTTTTCTCACTCAGTTTTATTCTTTCTCTGTTTTTTTCTGATCCGCCTTAGGAGTTGACAGAGAATTTGGCTTGTGTTACATTAAAATCCTTAATCTCTAGAGATTAAAGGAAAGACTTTTATATTACTTACAACCCAATATCTACTATAATCTCTAAATTGCTGGTGTTTTAGACTCATGAAATCAAAAGGAGCCCCACAGTTTTGGAAAAGTGTCAGTTTTGTTTGTGGAGTGTGTTTCCCCTTGCAGCAAGAGTCCTAACCCCCTATCAGTGGCTTTTATTAGAGCGGCTGTCTTTAAAAAAAAAAAAAAAACCTCCTCCAAGATCCCAGGATCTTCTTTAATTTCAATTCCACATCTCTGCTACTGTGCAACTGTGTCACTTTAATTGTCAGGGACAGAGCTGGGTTTTCTTATGCCCTTCACCGATAAAATAAAATAAATATAAATCCAGTAACCCGTTATGTTCTACCTTTCTTCCTTGCCTCACTCTTTCTTCGTTAGCTTTCTTGTTTATATTCTGCTATTCTTATTATCACAATGTTGTCCATGACTCAGGCTTTTTCACTTTTTATGCTAACTATGCCCCATTCGTTCTAATGAATTTGCAGATTTGAGATGACTGCAGGTGGTTTAGTGAAGTGCTGTCCCTCCTGCACGCCACACAGAAAAAGCCGAAGCAGTGGAGCAAAAACTGCCACAAAACACTTGACCGACCACAGAGTCCCGATCATTATTAAGTGTCTGCAGGAGTCCACAAGCAGGCCTGTTCTACAATAGCCTTAAAGGAATAGTTTGATATTTTGGGAAATACGCTTAGATGAGAAGATCGATACCACTTTCACATCTGCACCGTAAATATACAGCCAGCAGACCGTTAGCTTAGCATAAAGAAACACGGAAACACCTAGCATGGCTATGTTAACTAGTGATCTTAAGGCTTTAGTGCGTAACTTTTTTATATTAATGAACGTCCATTACATTCAAGCCTTGCCAAATGAGTTGCTACAAAGCTAATTAAGACTATCAACTCCACACAACTCTCTCTTTATTTCTCAGTATGGCTATGTTCAGAAACTGGTGTTGTCCGGGCGACTTTTGAGCGCAGAAACTCGAGTGAAGATAATTACCTCTTCTGAAGAGTCCATCATGTTTTTTTAATCCTCCGTGTCCTCCTTGGCTACTAGCAACTGCGTGGAGGAGGGGTGGGGGCGCGTGCGCGATTACGGAAGGCTTGTGTCATGTGGATGCAAGAAAAGTGGTGTTATCATTACTTAGAATTCCTCATGAGGGAGACAGAAACTACGCACTATAGTTTTAAGAGGTGCTGGTAGGCGTCTTTTGTTACCTTCAGCAAAGATCCTTTATACTAAAGATAGGGCATTTCAAGCAGCGCCAATGGTATGAAATGGCACACACTTCCTGTCTCCTAAAGGGGCGTGGCCTCGTTTGAACGTGTAGTGAACGTCGTGTTGATGGATGAAAAGTTATAGCATCACAGAGATTAATTTTATTAGGGCATTCATGAACGTTAGCTGACGTTAGCTTCTCTGTGTTGCCAGATCTCGCGAGAGTTTGGTCCTGAGACAGAAACAGGTCTTTGTCCGTCTGAATTATTTTAGTGTCAGAATGTTCTGGAGATATGTGGCTTGTGGGAAATGGGTCCAATATTTACTTTGGTGACTATGGGGCGAAAGGATCGCTCATAGTCCACGTCCATGTTCACGTTTACTTCTCTCATTGGAATCAATACACTCGGACCTGCCACTAGTCTCCTAAAGAGGCGTGGCAGTGGCGGAGCCCACGTGACACAGATACAAGAAATTACTCCGAGTTACACACGAGTCACCTTCAGACACATGCAGGCTAGCTGTTTCCTCCTGTTTCAAGTCTTTATGCTAAGCTAAGCTAACCGGAAACTGGCTGTAGTCATATTAATCTCCCAAAATGTAGAACTATTCCTTTAAAACAAGTTCAACAATGACAACAAATTGTTTTATGAATGGAAGTTTAGGATAAAAGAAAGCCTATTGGTGAACTGATGATAAAACATGACTAGTTTGGACCAGAGACATTCATTTTAAGCCTTTATCCTAACATGTACTTATTATTATCTGCACCTTTCTGTATGATATCTCTTGATTTTAAAGTATTAACTAAAACAAAAAACAAAGTATACTGTGGATTTAGTTTTATACTGTGTTCCAAACTAAACAAAAAAATAGAAAAAGTGAAAGAAAAACAGAAAAAGTGGGGGATATGACAAACACACATTTATGTACATTAATACATCTTTACCCATACATACACGTTCATACAGACATGTGTGACATGTGTGTGTATGCACGCCCGTGCGTACATGCTAATTACAGTAAGTAGTCACTTAGACTTACCTTCTGATACATTTTGATGATGTAGTTATAATTTCCTATCATCTAAACTCCACCTTTTCTCAAACACACCTTCCATACTTTTCTATTTTATTAAACCAGGGCTTTAGTTTTTTTTATCCAACCTTTTGTTATTTGCTTCAGTACTGTGATTTTTGGAATTCTGAATAGCCCGTGAGTGTAGATTTAGGCATGAACCACTGATCCATTATTGCAGGGGTATGACATGTTCACTGTGACTGCTGATGCTGAATGGACAAAAGGTCTGCACGTTGTTTAGAAAAGGTTAACCCAAGTGACATTTTCTGTGTGTGTGTGTGTGTGTGTGTGTGTGTGTAGTTTAAGCAAACTTAACCTTTGCTCTATGCAGATGTACTGTGCATGTGTGAGTGTTTAATAAACTTGTTCATAGAATAGAATATAATAGTTTATTTGTCATTGCTTTACAGACAACGAAAAGCAGTTTAGCAGCTCCACATTGACAGCATAACACAACATTAAAAACACAAACAGTCATGCCAAGTGAGTGTTTAATAAACGTGTTCATGTTTCCCTGCTGTGCAAATAGAGCGGGGGGATGTTGTAATGCTCACATTTATTCACATTAAATTAATTTCCACCTGCATGTTGTCATCACAAAAAATCATCACCACCATGGCTCTGATTTCCCATTCCATCTCCAGCTGTTGAGCATCCCATCATCCTTTGTTGGTGTCCGCTATGAAAGCAGGTGGGCTCAGTCGCA
>NC_050182.1:35754655-35824655 GCF_008315115.2 Sander lucioperca
GCTGTAAAACATGGCCCTAAATGCATTACTTTCCTTGGGCTGGTTTGGTTCTAAGACTTAAAATGCTGAGCAGCAGCAATAAAAGCTTTCAAATATCCACCCGTGCCGTCTTGGCATTCTCCAACGAGTCTTGAAATATGACCAATTTCAATGCATGTTCAGTATGCTGCCATTACTTTTTCCTTTTTCCCAGAGCCATGTCTTTCTCTAGCACTCTGCTTTTTCCTACAGAACTGGAATGCATCATGTGACAAATCAGCTGATAGAAGAAGAAAAAAAAGAGAGCAAGGCCGTCTTCTCGTGTGACGCATGGCTCACGCTACGGTACGCCATTTGTGTCTAGCAGCAAAAAGCGCGGACAGTGGAAATAGTCGTATAACAAGAGGTAAGTTCTGTTGAGGTTTGACTGTATTGCCTAATCATTATTTGAGCTGCTTTTACTGAAACGATAGACGACCCTCTGGGGTGTTTTCTAGGACTGTTTCGGCAAAATACAGCACTGTTTCAGAGGTCGATGTTAGCCTCCTTTTTGGGCCTCTGTGCTGCCGTCGTTTTCCAAGCCATGGAACGATCTAGACCCGCCTTTGTCGTGCTTTGATTGGACTACACAGCTGATGTAGTAATTTAATTGGACGTACTGTGTATCTCAAAATACGGTTGAGAAACCTGTCGCTAGTTAGCAAGTTAGCCGCGGTAGCCATAGCCAGCAGTCAGTATCCACAACAACTTCACCTTATTTATATGCAGGTGCGAGAGCCATTTACGCCTTGTAAAGAGTTTTCACCCAGTGTTTTACCCTGCAACACTGGACGGTTTGCGTCGTCGTTGGAGTTTACAAAGAGCAGTCTAAACAGATGTTCGGCTAACTTAATATTACTTTAAATTTAGTGAAACCGCTGACAATTTTCCTAACGTTTCATAGAGTAAGCAGGTTAGCAAGTCGACAACTTGGCTTCCAAGTCTTGTTAAATGACGACTGAGTGGTGCCAGAGGCAGACATTCGTTGTCCGTCTGTGAATGCGGTTCTAACCGACACCATTGCCTTCTGCTCGCTATCCGTTCTCCGCTGTGTAGAGGGAACGTGAGCATTTTCCAATTATAAACCTGGAAACATAAGTTCGACACGAGTTAAGACTCTTAATAATTCACAATAAGTCATTCCTGCGTTAAATCTAGCTACTTAACGTGAGAGGCCAAATACACAACTTCATATTGGCTTTCTCCTTTTAATCCTGTAGTCATGTTCTACCAAAAGTAGGGTACACAGTGGATGGCGGTATTGAGCTTAATAAACCCGCTCTCAAAGTTGGACATTGAAATAAAGTGCTCATTGGCCTTAAATCACCTTTTAAGGATCCTGTATTGCAATAGACTGAGGCATGTAAGCACAAACAAGGCATGACCTTGTTTTTAACAGTCTATGGGCATGACCCACTACACACACGTACATCTATAGGGGAAGGACAGTATTTATTATAGATTATAAATAACAAAGGATGAATGTAGATAAGCTGAGCATTTGTTACAATTTACACGTGAATTGTGGAAAATGAGCGTAACATATTTGTTGTTCAATATGTAGTTGCTTATAGAGCTGCACGATATGAGGAAAATGTCAAATTGCGATTATTTTGATATTGCGATATGATTCACGATATTGGAGGGAATGATCAATTTTTTGGATCAACATTCTCATTTTAATTGAAACACAAATAAAAATGTACTATAGTCATGTAGTGTGATTTTTGCAAGAATCTGTACCAAAAACATGTTTTCCTTTAGTCTGTAGGATGGGATTTGTAGGGTTAGGACGTCTCTGCAGCCCCACAATACTTCATTCAGAATGGTTAGACATATTTTGCCATTAACAAATATTGCGCCTCCCCTGCGATTAGGATATTGCACTAGTCCATATTGCGATTTTGTTAAAATTGCGATTAATTGTGCAGCCCTACTCGCTTATAGCGCTGTGTGCTCAAGATGTCTCCTATATTTTATAGAAACAATGTATTATGTTGGTTAAGAAAGCTGCAAATAAGTAAAACACATATACACACAAGCAAATTAAAGTTTGAGTATACATGTGGCAAAAAGAAATATGCTCCAAATACAAAAATTACAAGCAAATAGAAAAGTTGCAGTGCCTTGAGCTGTCTTGGCCGCTGCAAAATTAGCCTACATTGAATCTTTGCCCCCCCAAAAAATACATGTTAAGACTTGCAACTGTGTAAAAGAAACAGAAATATGGTTGTTCATAATTAAATGTTAAGCTATACTTCATATACTTTGTAATTGTGGCAATGCCTAGCTCTTCTCAATCATGCCTAAAAGCATTTAGTAATGATTCTCAAACCAGCTATACCATATCTATGCTCCGTTAAATGACAGTGACTTAAGTGGACTTGTTTTTCAGATTAAATGAGCAGCAACAGCCAACTCTCATGCTGGCATGTTTTTTACCAAACTATTTGGGCTTGGAAGCACTAGATGGCGACATTTACTTGCGTTAAGGCATATAGTGTTGAAGGTTTGATCACTTTTCAGAAGCTTTTGTTTAATTACACAGTTTGTGGCAAATGCACTTTACTTGTTTCCAGAATTTTCTTCCAATCACTAAATTGTATTTCAGACAATTGAAAATGCCAAACACAACTTCTGTTCTTTCTTTCCAGGAGTTTGATCCAGCTTTGATGATAGTGAACAACTTCACTGTTATATACATATAGCAGTATATGATATGGATACAACATTGATATCAGGAAAGGAAGCTGCTGAGGACAAAGTGCCTGAAGATGACACCAGTGGGAAGGTGAAGCCAGATGATTTGGAAATGGAGGACACTGAAAGAGACTCATCCAGTCGGACCGCCAAGCCTGATGAAGCAGATGAGGAACTCGCTGAGAGGCTGCAGCCGGACTCTGTAAATGAAGTTGAAGTTGTACCTGGAGATGGGGATAACCTCTGCACAATTTGTGGCTTCTCAGCCAAATGTCCAAGATCACTGAAGATTCACTACGCAAGAAAGCACGTTAAAAACTCAAAGAATAGAGCTGCAAAGCCAGCTGAAAATATCTCTGACGTGAATCCAGCTAAAATCCAACAGGAAGTAGACATGAAGACAGAAAGTGCTGCTGAAGTCGAACAAAACCAGGAGTCTGACCTCGAGGAGCTGAGATCAGCAGCCAATGACAACGCCATGAACACAAATAGTTTAACTAAAAAGGAAACCGTTTCAGACAAACAGCAGGCAGATCCACAGGAGGGGATCTCTACCCAAGAAAGAAGAGTAAGCAAGCGAACCCCAAAACCTAAAATGATATATTCCTGCAACTACTGTGGACAAGAGTTTAGGGACAAGTCCCCTCTAGATGTGCATGTCCAGAGATACCACACCAAAGACACCCCATACACATGTGAGTATATGCCTTTCTCCAGTTCAGTCGGTTGAAATCCAGCCACACACTGAGTACATGTTTATTCTAAAGATGTTAGTTTGGTCAATATTTGAATAAGAAAGATTCCATCCCAAGCATTACATGTTAATCCTATCTAAAAAAAAAATAAAAAACTATATATATATATATATATATAAATATAGAAAGAGGCTATGTTTTATTTCACTATATCTGCATGTAATGTTCAAAGTTAGAATTGCACACATTCTTTTAACTGAATTGTTTAAAGTGGTTGAAAAGAGACTTAAAGTGTTTCTTTGAAATGTTTTTTAGTTGGTGCTGGTGAGAACATGGATGACAAAAAGGAAGCTGAGGATCCTGGCAGCACTCTGAAGGCTACTCCAACTCGAGTGGCAGCTAAACGTGGGCTCAGCAGGTTCCAGCTCAAGTGTACGAACTGTGATTTTAGGGTTAGCACCTCTGCGTTGCTGGAGAGCCATGCTCGAATCAAACACCCGAACCAGGAGTGGTACCGTTGCAAATTGTGTAACTTCTTTTCGGCCACATCTGAGTGGATGGATACTCACCTGTCCTCAGATTGTCACGTGCAGCAGCAGAAAGGGGAGAAAAGCACAGAGTCTTCCTCATTTGAAGTCTACGTTGAGACAGTAAGTAGAGACAGCGCTGGAGATGGTGCTAACATAGATGATATGGCTCAGGTGGCTAGCGGAGAAGGGGTAACCGCTTCGACAAAAGGAGATCAGGAAACTGAAGAGGCAGTGGAGGCTGCCAAAGCTATGTTGGTTGACGAGGAAGACGCTGAGCTTGAATCTCCCAGAAAGAAAAGAGGAAGAACAAAGCATGGGTCCACGACCACTTGTGGATACTGTGGCCTGGTAGTGTCCAACGCTGCTAACCTCAGTGTCCATGTCCGCCGCAAACACAGCAAGGAGTATGGCTACAGCTGCACTCTGTGCAACTACAGCTGCGTGACCAAAGGAGACATGGATCGCCACTGTTTCACCAAGAAACATGTTCGGCGTGCACAAGAGTGCGCAGATAAGAACCAAGTCGACAATCAGACAAGTGTATCACCACAGGAACCCACAACTGCACAAGCCGAGGAACCAAACGCAGCCTCACAGACCACCGACAAAGAACTGGAATCTGACATCACGGCCTCCAAAGAACATAGTGGAGAAGAGCAAACTCAGTCAGACCCAAGCCAGAAAAAAAGTAAATATGACTCTGTTAATGCTTGCAGCCATTGCGATTTTGTAGCGCAATCAATCCCTTCGCTCCATCTTCACGTCAAGAGAAAGCACACCAAAGATTTTGAGTACGTGTGTCTAGCATGTAGCTACTACGCTGTAACAAGCAGGGAAATGTCTCGCCATGCCAACACAGAAAAGCACAAACAGAAAAGCCAGAAATACCTGGAACCGCTAGGAACCGCGAGTGAGGGACAAAAAGCTTTGGCACACCCGTTGAAGCTGAAAGAGGTCATAGAGCTTGTGGGGGCAAACTCTAACCCTGAATGTGAACCCCATAGCTCCGCGGAAGAGTCCGACTCTTGTTCTGATAACAGCCAAGCGATGGAAAGTCAGAATACAGCTGCACCCTTGGTCGCCACAGAGCCTGCTGATGCTGTGGCCAGTGTGGCTGGCAGTGCTGCTGAGAAACAAGCAGAGAGTGTTACATCTCCCAGCAGTGGTGAACCAGACCCAACCAGCGAGACAATTGGACATACAGCGCTGTGTGAACCCCAGCCGGCTCCAGCAGAACTTCAGCCTGCAGTGGATCAGCCCGCACAGCAAGAAAACCAGGAGGAAGGGGGCAAACAAGCAGACGAAAAGCACTTAAATGCGGATGAGATGATTACAGATGCAAAAAGTGACAGCTCTCATTCAGATACACAGATGTCCAAAGCCCTTCCCTTTGATGCTTGCATTGTATCCACGAAGGACCTTGCTGAGCATGAGCTGCAGGAAGGTCTGGCTCTAGAGGGCGAGGCTGCCGTGATATGTCTGACTGGAGGAACGTCGATGCCCTCCAGCTTCCTGCCCCCCACTTCCGCATTTATCAAGAAGCTCACGCGCAAGGAATTGTTGGGGAGAAAGGAAGCCAAAGGAAGCAGCTCTCGCATCCGCTGCGACGACTGTGGCTTCATGGCCGACGGCATCAGCGGCCTCAACGTCCACATCTCGATGAAGCATCCGTCCAAGGAGAAGCATTTCCACTGCTTGGTGTGTGGCAAGTCTTTCTACACCGAGAGCAACCTGCACCAGCACCTGACCAGCGCCGCCCACCTCCGCAACGAGCAGAACAGCGTGGAGGAGCTGCCAGAAGGGGGCGCCAGCTTCAAGTGTGTGAAATGCACCGACCGCTTCGAGTTGGAGCAGGACCTGTTCCTTCACATCAAGGAGAAACACGAGGAGCTTCTGAGGGAGGTCAACAAGTACGTGGTGGAGGACACGGAGCAGATCAACCGCGAGCGCGAGGAGAACCAGGGCAGTGTGTGTAAATACTGTGGCAAGGTGTGCAAGAGCAGCAACTCCATGGCCTTCCTGGCACACATTCGCACACACACCGGTACGTATCCTGCTGTATTCGCTTACACACTCTTCCTCTTTAACATATATACGCAAATACACACCACTGCAGTAGGTATGCTGTGTAAAAGCAGGTCAAAGTTGTTATTCCTCAATTTATGTACAGTTTTTAAAGAATTTGTTAAAGCACTACATGGCAACGCAATATAGGGAAGGTGTATATTGTATTGATATTGCTTTTTTATCTTTTATCTCAAATATTATAATTAGTTACTTGGTATCACATATTACTAGGGGTGGAACGGTACACAGAAGTCACTGTTCGATTCATACCTCGGTTCAGACATCACGGTTCGGTTCAGTACAATGGAGGGAAATGCAGAAGGCAATTTTTTTTTTTATTGTGCATGTCTCAGGCTGTACCACCTAGTGTCATACAGTCTGTCCCCTGAGCTAGCTGCAACAGCCTGAAGTATGTAAAGTAAGATGTAAACAGTAAAAAAAATAAGTACTCCACATCATCTCCAGACTCCATCTGTAACTTGTAAACAAAATAAGACAATCAGCTATAAAACTGGAAATACTGTAAATTACGTGGAATAATAATAAAAAAAAATAATTCTACTTAGGCGAGACCTTTCCCCACAAAAGTATTCTTGCTATTAAGTGCGACAGGCATACCTTTTGCCAACTGGCCACAACCTCCTGTAGCTTCTCAGCTAGGTGAGTGCTTGTGTGCTGCTCATACAGGGGCCGCGTCTGTAGAACTGACGCTTTCATTTCCCACTCAGTCAATAAAATGAGCAGTCACAGCGAGATAGCTTTCCGTAGCACGAGAAGGGAGGAGAAGTTGGACAACGCCGACACACTGTCCTCGTCTTATCCACCACTCTCTCGCCTGTACTACTGTAACTGACTGGGAAACCAAAGTTTTCCCAAACTTGCAATCTTAAAGAGGCCGGCCGGTCCTCTAACTGCTGTGGGTCGCCACCACTCGCCATAGGCTAGGCTACTCGCTATAGTACTGCTAGCTCTGATTCACTTGGGGGGGGGGGCTACAGATTAGGTGTCCCTAAAGAAATGCATATCTAACAGTAGTTCCGCATTACATTAATTAATTTGTTTGATGTATTTTTATACCATGTATTCTCCGTGTAAATTCGTGTACGGAACCGAGACGCCCGTACCGTTTTGCACCCCTACATATTACAAATGCATTGTGATGCAATTTATAAATTAATTTGGACTAGAAATAAGATTAGAAATACAACAAATACTTAAGTGCAACTTGACAGTTGCTGCATACATTATTTAACCTCTTATGACTGATATGAGGCCTTTTAATGCCTCATGAGTACTTAAACTCTCAAGTTTTACCAACAAAAAAAATCTCTGTGTAGATGCACAGCTCTTGGGCCTTTGTTTTTAGGTAAAACTGTATTGAGTGGGGAGACACAGCCTCTTCTTTGGCATCTCCAGCTAATGTTAAGGCTGCTATCTATTGCAGCCAGGTAATAGCTGTTTCAGTTGAGGTGAAGGTAAAGACTGATTGAGCTTCAGACCAGCAGGAAAGACGCTAATGGACCCTAGATTGGGATTCCCTGAGCAACGCTTGGTCAGAGACATGTGCGACTCATAATTGATGTGTCCATTACCAAGACTCAGTTGTAATTATAGTCAATAAGTCTCTGTAAATGTGTTAAAGCTTAGGCTAAAAGCATTGGAGGTCCAAAGAGAGGTGGGCTAATAATTTAAAATAATCAATGCAGACGTATTCAAAGCCTTTAATTTCCCTTGTGTCTGTACGTCCGTGTTTGTGTATATGTGTGTGAGCGCCTGTACGCCTCGCGAACGTGTGTATATGTCAGCCTTCATGGCTAGCTGATTATCCTCAATCCATTAAGATTTATCTTGTCATTTATAATGCAAAGCAGGGCTGCGTTGGTCAGGGCTTCGGCTGGGAAATGTCCGGCAGGTTAAGAACATAGGGCGCTCCATTACTTTTCCTGACCATGTGTATTAATTGGTTTTAAAATCAACTTAATGCAGGAACGAGATGTGAGGGCGCCATCAATAAATGCCCTACTCTGCCTCCTATGGCTCATCCCCCTTTTAAGCCCAAACTTTAATTGCACCTTAATTGAAGTCCTTGCTCTGTGCTTGCCATGTGTGTACATGATTGTATGTGTTTGTGTCTGTTGTATGGGAGATGAAATGGGATTGTTTCCACTTTCAGGCTCAGTGACAGTGGTCGGTTTGTGTGGGTGTTGTAGCTTTTTGTTAGAAAACCCAGAGATAATATTCCCTCAGTGTCCTCCCTGAGTGCTGATTATGTCATCATATGTCCATAAATACAATGGGCTGTTGTTACTCCAGTAGAGGGATATCCAATGTATTTGCTGGGTCATAGGAATAATTCCACTTTAAGGACACAGATTTTGTCCTTTTATGTAGTATGTATGCCAGTCACCTTGTGACCAAAGTCAGATTGCCTTCTGCTAAAATCCGATTGAATTGGAGGTTAAAATCCTGATGATTAATGTTAAGCCACCACTTTCTTCTTATTAAGGAATAGTCTATATGTATTCATAATTCTACCCTGTATCATAAGTCTTGAGTTTTGAGGTCACTTACTTAGTGTTACTTAAGAAAATGAAAGCTGTGACACAGATGTCTTCAAGTCAAGGGCACATTCTGTGAGGAATACTTTGTTTTTTTATTCAATTGAGTTATGTTCTTGTTTATGAGATTACTTCAGTTTTACTGTTCTTATTTGTGGAAAGCACCTATTTCTCTTCATTTTGACAACATATGCCAGTTGTTATTATTGCTAAGTTCCCTCATTACAGTGAAATATTCACCTTTTATATGGTGGTCATTCATTCTGGGAGTTTGTTTGTGGGGCTGTGGAGCTGCATGGTGGGGGTCTGCCAGTTTCTGGGCTGGGAGCACATCCAGATCCTTTTAATTAAGACCTAGTTTTTATTCACTTGATTAATCAGTGAAATCAGGAGACGTAGTGGGAGGCTGCACACAGATTTGTCAATTTGTCCCTTAAAGGAAACGTGTACACATGCTTGCATTTTGCCAATGAGGGTACAGCTCGAATTTGCATTTTGAGGTAAATTGGTCACTTTTTCACTGGAGTGAGCTGTCTGACCTCAGACTGAGCCCTAAAGTAATGGACACACATGCCATGCGAGCGTGTTCGCACACAGGATGTGATGTGTAAGTTTGATAACTTACAAACATATACAGTAGTGTTTCCCCCAGGATTTGATATTCTGTCAAGTATAGAAGCATTTAAAGGCATGTGTAGAGCAACATGAGGCATTATAATCTCCACTGATAGCAATGCCTGCCCCCAGAGACACTGTGATGAGGGAGGTCCTTAATTAAAAGTGGATGGCACTTGTAACCTATATACAGTATTATATTTATTTTATTTTATTTGTAGTCAAGTCCATTTTACAACCAGATCCAGACCCAAAAGGGGTAGGTAGACCAACATTGCAAAAAAGAGTATATAGTACGTAAATACAATGCCAAAGGGGTTTTTAAGGATGATATTTTTATTTATCCGAGTTTTATACTAACCATCACCATCACACTAAATCAGTGCATGGAAATGGGACATAGAAGGACCAGATGCAGTAAAGCATGTATTTGTAAAGGTGGAGTCAGAGTGAAAAGAGAAAGTAGACCGGGACAAGACTGAAGTATTTACAGATCTAGGTGGAATTGCTGTTTTTTCCATGCCAGCGCCTCCTGCTGCTGCAGCGGTCGCCATGCAGGCAGTGGAGGGACTGGTGAAACACTGTGCGCAGAGGGAAGTCCCCTCTGCGTCTTTGTATGAGCTGGCACAGGACCACAAGGAGGCACTGGAGTAAAACCCATCTCTCAAGAGATCTGTTGGGGGAACTGGCCAAACTTCATGAAGACAACAAGTCTTTCCGACAGACACTAAAGAGGACGGTAGGGACAGTAAACCCCAGTGACAATGCTGGTGACCAAAACTGAACAGCAGCTTTTAACTCGAACACAAGAGCAGTTTTTCCCGCTTCGGCTTTCGCCCTCTCCTATCCCCCCAGAGACACTGGCCTGCAGCTCTTCCTCAAGGTGTGCAGAGCCACAGTTTTCACCTCACCAAACGGGGTATCCACTTACCCCCAATTTCCACCGGCTGCGTAACTGCTGCGCATCCGCTCCGGAACGGAGGTGGAGTCATTAGGTTTCCATTAAAGTCAATGTGTGTATTTCCACTGACTGCAGAACGCCTGCATTCCGACTCCGGCACAGCTCAGGCGGTCTGCAGCCTTCCGGAGCTGATACGCAGAGCTTCTATTTTTGCCAGATGCCAGAGAGCTCTGCAACAATTCAGCACAGGGCAGATAGTGCGGGACAGGAAGTCGAGCACAGAAACAAAATAAACATCCGGTTAATTTTCAAAATAAAATACACCGTGCTCACGGCGGATCATATTTCCCTGCACTACACCTTGAAAACACAGCACAGAGTTGTTTCCCCTCTAGTCCTCTGGATGGAAACAAACTGTTGTTGGTTTTGTGGTTCTATTCTACGTGAATTCGTGAGATCTCGTGGGTCCTCGTGACTACAGCTGTCAGTCATGGCCGCAGCCGTGCCGCAACAAATCCGGACCTGGTGGGTATTGACGGACGGCGGAGCACGCAGCCGTTCCGCAGCAGAGCTGGTCCGCAGATGTTCTGCATTCAGTGGAAATCCGGAGTTATACCTCTACACCGGCTGTATAAACACCATTGACCCATAATGTCCTTCCAGATGTATTTCTGCAGACCATGGATCTAGAGGAATAAGACAAAATGTTTAGAGTTACAAAACATAAAGATAGCTGCCGGCGTCCAGATGATTTTGCAGCAAGGGTGTTTATGATGATTGTGGACTTCTCCACATACGTATCCTGGGCACATAACGTGAATTGGAATGGGTCGGACAGCAAACAAGGCCTTCCCAGGAATGTCAAGTTAAAGGAGCTTTTTCAGCACCGTTAAAGGACATTTCAGACCCAATAAAAAGAGATTAGAGACAGTGTTATTGACAGACTGAGAAGTCCCAGGAAGGTGGATCCCAGGACAGAAAGGGTTTATAGTTAAAAAACAGACTTACTGTACATCTCGCCTTCTCTCTACAGTAGAATAGTCATATGTATATTAATGGGACTTAATGGGTTTGTACTATAATAATATATTTAGATTTTTACTGTGTTGTAAAATGGCAAATCCCAGTGTAAACAGCTTTTGGGATTTTTGTTTTAACCTAAGAAAAGGGAGCAGGGTTCGCTTAGTCTTTAGCTAGCTGAGACTTCAGTTTCTTACAGTGCTACACCAAAGTTGAGCAGAAGTACACAAAGTCGGACTGCAAAATTTTTTTTTCCGTTCTACTAATGAGCCATCAGTGCCAACAGAGCCATACATAAATTCCCAACTGATAGTTGATGAACAGGTGTGCGCCACTATGAAGACCAGTATGATAACTCATCTGTAACCTTTCTCTCCCTATTCCACACATGAAGTTCAGTTTGTTCATTATGAGGAGCACCAATTAGCTTGTGGACACAGTTATACAGTATAATGTCTTCTTTAGCTCTGGAGAAAACTTAAAAGTTAGAAAGCATTATCCCTGTTGATGTCATCAAGTTTGTCTCGAGTTGGCCTTAAGACTATCTTTGATAGAAAGTGACGTTTGAGTGGCCGGGTTTGGCTCGGTTGGTGGAGCGGGCGCACATGTGCAGAGGTTTCCTCCTCGACGCAGCGGTCGCGGGTTCGAATCCGACCTGCGGCCCTTTGCTGCATGTCATTCCCCCTCTTTCTCCCCTTTCATGTCTTCATCTCTCCTGTGGAAATAAAGGCCTAAAAATGCCCCCCCAAAAAAAGTGACGTTTGAAAGAAGTGAGCATTTAGACGGCAGGGTGCATAATGGAAGTTCAAGTTGCATTATGGGAAATAAAGGATTCAGTGTTTTTCGAGCTTGACCCATATTAGGGGGACTAAAAGTCAGAATCAGACTCTGCTGCTTCAATTTTAACAATTCTCTTTTAATGTGTCTTTGAGTCCCCACTTAAACGCTGGAGTGCCTCTTTTATAGAGCTGCATATTTTAAAAGTTTGTTGCTTTTATTTACTGAAGACTGTTCAAAATGGCTGTGAAACTTTGTGCTTGCGAGGCTGGAGAGATACTTTTCTCTCCCTCTCCTCCCCTTTAGGTTGCAGTTACAGTACATTCTTCACATGTTTGTGGTGATGTGCACAGGTGAAGTTTCCACATATAGAATCATGTGGCAATGCATACGGTGTATGCTGCGTAAACGGTGCGGTAGGGCTGCAGCCAACCCTCGGCTGAAAAGCCGGACACTCTGAAGTGCTAGCTGGTTGTAGAAATAAACTTAACAAAGCAGACATTTATTTATATGAAATGACCATGTAATGTATTGTTCTCTTTCTCGAGAGAAAAGGCTATGACGTGTGTGTGTGTGTGTGTGTGTGTGTGTGTGTGTGTGTGTGTGTGTGTGTGTGTGTGTGTGTGTGTGTGTGTGTGTGTGTGTGTGTGTGTGTGTGTGTTACATGAGGTTCTTCTCTCCTCTCAGGAAATTAATTAGTCATTCCCTGTCCCATATGTGAGGGAGCCACATCGCTCCTATGTGGATGGCAATATTAATTTAACATGACACTGCATTGATGGTCAATTTCAGTTTCACGGAGGCTGTTTAAGTGGAGTGGTGGAGTATTAATGTGATAAGATGTGGGAACTAAGGGACGTTGCATCTCTCTCCTTTCTGCCATGTCTCATACTCAGCCAGCCATCTGGACAAATCAGCTCACCACACGCCTCTCTCTCACCTCAACTTTAGGTTGTGTGTGTGTGTGAGTGAGAATGATTGTCTCTCCTTCTGTTTGTCCATGGGTGGTTATGTCTTGTGAATTTAATGTGTGTGTGTGTCAGTATGCACATGCATAGGTGTGAGGTGTGGGGTTTGGAATCTAGATGTAGGTATGTGTAGGTGTGATAGCGGGCGTGGTGTCAGTGTGTATGTCTGCGTTTTTTTGTTTACGGGTGTTGATGATTGTGTTGTGTGATTTTTAAAAAGTGTGTGAAAGTGTCTCCACATTTAAGTGTGAAGTGTGTAGTTATGTACAGTATAGGGATTTTATGTATTTATCTGCCTTACTTGTTCTTGTGTGTGTGCCTTTGTGACTGTGTAGTAATCTATGTGTTTTGTGTGTGTATTATACTGTAGGGACATGTGAAATGAAGAGGCTGGCTTTGCTTTTGCCCATGTGTGGACCCTGCCGCCCCCCGCCCCCTGTGTTTATGGGCCTTGTTAGCACAGGCTTGCCTTTCAATCTTCGTTACCGGCTTAAAATTCGATGTGTCGTACTTCCAGCTCACAGCAAGTGAACCGTGTATGAACGAATTAGTAATCTACACAAAGTGCTTAATCAAATCAGCGGCTGCCCCTGGAATAAATATTGTAGAACGTCTTGGGATATTCACTGCGAGAGGGTGAGGGTTTGCTCAAAGATGCGTACGTGGATATATACCAGGCATGCTGCCACTTAGATTGGAGTGTCGCACTGTGTGATGCTGGCCTGAATCTGGCCCTGCCTGCCAAACAAAATATCCATTATATTTTGCCAAATGCATATGTTTAAGTTTTTTGTAATGAAGTTTAGGCTTTATCAAATTGTTTCGCTTAATTTAGAGTCTGCGATTATTTGTCTAACCGTATGAACAAGTGATTTTTGTCCAACATAAACAACCATTTTAGATGCCCAATTCTGAAGGACCCAGTTCCCTCTTTTAACTTGAGCTAGGAGATGTTTGTGCGTCACAAAGACAGCAGGCGCAGGCATCAGCCCTCGCTGCTCTGCTCTTAAATGACGGATGGCAGGCAGAGGCTCTGCCACTCTCTCAAACGCTACCCCGCCCCCTGGACTTATTAATGACAATAATTAGGGAGAAACCTCCCAGAGAAGCCCGCCAGAGTGATTAGCGCTTTAATGATGGAATGGGAGGTAGTGAGCGCACACAGAATTGATTTACGTATTCGCCCTGACCTTTGGAATCCAATTTACGCATCCACAGGCAAAGGAAGAGTAGGTAAGAGATGAAGGAGAGTGACAAGGATAGATAGAGAGTGAAAGAAGAGGCACTTGGAGTGTGACTGTAGTTTTTATGGGGACGGTAGTAAGGGCATCTGTTTTTTTATAATTCTGAAGTCATCTTGTGGCTGTGAAGTAGGTTGAAGTCTTCGCACAGAACTAATAACAGTCTTACATGCCTGGCATTGAAAAATGATCTGTAATGTAAAATCAGATTTCTGCTCAGCGGGTATATAGTCATGTTTTATTAAAATTGCCACCTCTTTCTTTCAAACATAATGTTATTGTTGGATATGAACTCTCTCTCCATACTTTGTTTTGCAGGATCCAAGCCCTTCATGTGTACGATCTGCAACTTTGCAACGGCTCAGCTGGGAGACGCCAGGAACCACGTGAAGAGACACCTCGGCATGAGAGAGTACAAATGCGACATCTGTGGGTGAGTTACGAAGACTAACATCTTTAAAAAATGATTTAAGACACTCAAAAGGGAAAAAGAAAGCATAGGATTCTAAACTGGAAAGCAGCGAAATTGACATTGGAACAAAGGCTTTGCTATGTTAGTCTGTTATGTTGTTGAAGTCCGTTTGGAGACAGAGGGTGGTCAAATCATTAGAGAACTGAACATTCAAACTGAAGGTCTCGTATATTTCCACCATTTACTAATTAGTGTAACCCTAGTCAAGTATTTAAGTGTGTGTATGTTAGCGTTAAACTAGTGCTAATCAGAATCAGAAAAGGATTTATTGCCAAGTAAGTAACACTTACAAGGAATTTGCCTTGGTTGTTGGTGCTTTACATAAACATATTAAACACTAGTATGAAATAAACAATCAATAAATACGGAAACAAATATGTACTTAATGTATGTTTAATGTACATATTATAAGGCCAGAAACAGAATTAATTCAGCCTCAGGTAAGTTCAGGACCTGCTGCCTTTTTAAATGTGTCTCATATTTATTTAGAAACAAATTTAGGGATAGCTTAGGAGAAATACTGTAGGGTTTAGTTTCCACAACAGCCGATGAGTTTTGGTGTTGAGAGTTGCAATTGAGAAGTCAACACCAGTGATAGCCAGCGAATGGTTGTGTTCCTCTCATCAGGTGTAGGAAGGTTTCACGTTGGTGTCTAAGGAGTGATCTGCTAATTATCTTTTGCACAGCCCGCTTTAAATTGCATTAGTCTCAAGCTAATTCATAATTCAATCCAATTTAACCCTGCCCGACCACAATAAGAGAAGTGATGCTAATCTGATTTTGATTCCTTGTCAAAATTGTGAGATTCCAATCTGTAAAAAAACACATTAAAACCTTCCACGCACACAAATGATCTGCTAATCTAAAGAATGTCATTTGTGTGTCTTTCGAGAATCTTGGTGTCATATACGCATATACGTCATATAGTTTACATTGTATTTCAAAAGGGTGAGAATTAAAAAAATGTATATAGATATGGTATTTGTATACCACATGGAATAAAGACAAACTTCAAAGGTTATGGTACATTTAATATTCTGGTTGAAACACTAAATACATATGCTATTATTTATTTAGGAAAGAGAATAATCCATTTAAAGGCATTTTAATATTGACAAAAGCTGGCCGCAGTCCGAAAACAATCCAAACGTTTCAGTAGTAGTTACACCTTAATGTGTGAAAATGTTATCTTCACCGTAAGTGCTCCCAGGCCTTTCTTAAAAAGACAAATAATGTTGCTCCTAGTTAACTCTCCTCCTGAATTAAAGGTAAAAGAAATGGCGTTCATTTCACCTTCCTTATCGTTTCAGCTATACAAATAATCCTAATTGGAAGTTAATGTAGGTAACCACAAGCCTATAAATACCCAGTAGTGCAAGAGTGCAGTTATATCCCACTACCTTGTACCCCCTACATGTAGACCATATGTTGTGTTCAGCTTGTTTCATTCCCGTGGTAGACCTCCTCACTACCTTGCCATGTTCAAATGGACGTGTTAAGCTGTTTAACATGCAGTCGGGGAATAGACTAAATTGTGGGATTTCCAGCCTTGTGCCATTGAGCTTCTGCGGCAAGACTCTCGCTAAGATGAAGACGTATGTAGAGTTATTAGTTTCTCCCTCTGTGTAATTCTGTGTAAACCGTTCCATTTAGTTCAGTCACAGGCCGATTTTTGTTCTTCTAAAGCGGAGCAGAGCGAATGTGTTTATTTGCTCCCGCTGATGTTCGCAAACATATTACAGCAGGAGCAAACAAGCTTTGGTTTAAACACAGCTTCTCCTTTAATGAGAGGAAAGGATCATGTTTCACAAGCCCTCCAGCTGAAAACCCTCTTCTCCCAAGTGCAGGAAATGTGTTGGGCTTTGACCAAGCGGCTAGCTTTACATACGCACGCAACGCGCACACGCGCACGCGCACGCGCACGCACACACACACACACACACACACACACACACACACACACACACACACACACACACACACACACACACACACACACACACAGAACAGTTCCCCAATATGCCTTCAAATGGGACTACTAAATACAGCCCCTGGTTTCACAAATCATGCGGATGGAGGAGCCGTGTGCTGCCAGTGCCAGCCACTGGTGACAAATCGGCCCTGTGTGTGCTTTCAGTACTGAGTGATCACCAGGCCATCCCTCCTCTTGACTAAAGAGCAGCAAACACAAAGAAACCCCCAGAAACACCCTCATTAAGGCCAGAGCCATACATACACATAGCCTGCTCCCCTTCCCAAACTTTTCCAGTTTGATGATGTGTCCTTAACCTGAATCTAAAGCGCGTTACTGATGGATGGCCATGTTTCGCCTATAATGTTTAAAGTGAGATTATAGTGCGATTAGGTTCTGCGGATACTAATGACGGGGCAAAAAGTATTTTCCGGATATTTGTTTATAATCCCCATTAATCATTTCAATTAACACAAGACTATGTTCAGGCTGCTTTTTTACATTATAAAATGTGGGTTTCATTAATTTATTTCCTGCTCACAGGCTCTTGGGCCTCCATGGGGCATGGAGTTTTGCTGGTTTAGTTTATTGCCATTTTGTTTAGAGCACCGGCTCAGCATATTGTCTGTGTGTTTTTTTTTCTTCTTTCTTTTCCTTTCCTTAAAGAAAATCTCCCCCCACTTCCATCGATTGCCGTGTTTTCCTTGTTAAAGTTTCAGAGCGGAAGATTATCTCGGCTCTGACACTGTGATCGAACGGATGTGCTGCACCTTGGCTGTCTGCCTCACTTTAGCTTCAGCTCACTGCCGCCGGTCTCTTCTCAGGAGCCGGGGGGGAACTTGTTGATAGTTAAAGATCATATTGTTGTGGCATTTAATTAACAAATGCAAATGCGAGGCCAGGACAGATTGGAACCCTTGACCAGGCTGCCAATCAAACCTGAGTGGGCTGGTCAGTGCCTTGCTCGTCATCGCTAACACTTTATAGGCTTTCTGTCTCTGCTTCGCCACTTTTCTCACTTCCTTTTCCCCCTTTGTGTCCATGTTTCTCCCTATCCATTTGCCTATATGTGTCTTTATTTTCAGACTGACCTGTCTTAATTCGTCTATAAAGAACTCTAAAGGGGCAAAAACAGCAAAAAATCACAAATCGGCTGTTAGCGTACACGATTTCTCATATTTAATTGGTTAAAAGATTCTCCAGCATGTGGATGGCAGATTCTTGCATTTCCTCACGGCGTGTTTTGTCCACAGTGGGGCTCGGCCACTTAATGAGCCTCCTCCTCCTTCTCTCCTCCATCATCTAACAGCAAGGCCCTGGATTCAGCATTTCCACCCTCCCGCTCTCTCGTCCTCCCCAAAGATGCAATGGACATCCAGTGCTGTTGTAGGTGTTAAATTATGCATAAACAGTCTAAATGCTTTGAGGCATTGGTTTAATATCTCAGCCCGAGCCTTACAAGTATTAACACTATCATGGACATGGATTGTCCTCTTGTGGACTGCCGTTTTATGATTATGGGTCATAAGCTGCCCTGTTTCCTAGTGTTACTAGTGAATTTGAACAAAACTTCAATACCTTTTGCCTTCACACAAAAAAGTTAGCAACGTGCTGAAGTTTGTCTTCTCTGTGGAGGAGGCTGCATTGTGTTGTTCCCTCCCTCCCTTCCTTGTCTCAGTTTTCTTGACTTAGTGTTGGAGAGAGTATATATAGTCATGATTTCATGTTGGGTGTTGTATGTGTGTGATTTGACTGTTAACAGGATGGGGCTGGCTCATGTCAGGGTTTTTATGTCCCCCCTGTCTTGTGAGATTGTCTGGTCTGTTCCCAGAATAGCCCATCAGTTCCGCCCTGCGTGGCTCATCCGCTGTAATGTGCCTTAATGCCCGGGCCTGTATGAGTAGCGTGAGGCCTGGCAGTGACGGTGGAGGAGCATCTTAGCTTGCTGCTTATCCAGAGAAAGCCGTCACTTAACTCAGCCCCTCTATTGTCTATCCACACCCCTCTCCTTCTCCCCCTGACGTGATTCTCTATAATCCTCCACCAGATTCTGGTTAGAACTCCCTGAGAACTATTTTTATGTATTTTATATTTTTTTTTGTCCTCCCTTCCTCCCATTTAAACATTAATGGTTGTTGCAGATGAAGAGAAGGATCCCTATGAGGATGATTATAATGTCACTCTACTGATCTCCCGCCGCCCCGAAATAATTGTACATCATCGCTTCATAACGTGTCAGAGGGACACGTTGGTGGCGTGCAATTAAAACCGCAGAATATAATACACCAAATTACTGCCTGTCAGGCCTATGAACAACACACTCGGTATTTGAGTTACACTTAATCATCACGTACATTAGCGATTTCGCTAAGATCCCTCCACCCCACCCCCTCCGCTCACACAGCAACGGCGTGAAACACACTGCTCCTTACAGGCTGAGGGATTGTGTCTGTGATACCACAGCTCTAGGGTAGCTGCGTATTAACGTTAGAGTTAGACCTTTTGGAAGCTCCTAATGTCCTAAATGATTTAGCTGCGTGTGTGCCCAAGAGCGTGCACCATGTGTTGGCAGGAACTGGAGGCAGGAATTTTGAATTCATTGAAATTATGTAAACACTGAATATTTTCCTCAAAGGATTCAGATTCAACAAGCCGTTTGTGTTCACATTTTTCATTAGTACTTTAATCAACTTTCAGATGCCTGTAAATATGTAGTTGCAAAAAAAAAAAAAAAAAAAAAAATTCTAAAACACTAAGTCTGACCACTTTGAGGCAAACTACCACCCTTTTTTTTGTATTTTAATATACCTCATTTTTTTTTGTCAGGCCTACAAGTTGAATAACTAACCTTGACACTGGTGTTGTACCTTCCAGTGCAGGGGTGGCCAACCAGTTCAGCATAAAGAGCCACAAAAAAACCCGCACCATAGCAAAAAGCCACACAACACATGCACGTCCACACTACAACAGCAACAGTGACTTCCAGATCTGATGACAGTCATAATACATAGCAGTTTTCATAGTTTTTTTTCTTACTTAGACTGACTCAGTGGGAAATCTGACAGTCTTTGTTATCCATAATCCTTTTCAGGTCTTGCTAGAACTCGGTTGTGCCACCCGAAGCGACTCTTTCACTTGTTTGTCACTAGAGGGGCTTTCAAACAATCTGATTCAGCAGTGAAAGGGTTAACGAGGAAGGTGATCTGTGGCAGCTTTTTTTTCCTCGGGTTGCAGAATTTGTCCTCAAAACTCTGCTGCATTATTTTTTATTTTAAAATAATTGGCAAATGTATTGGCAAGTGCATTCCATTTTTTTTGTACTTATCTGAAATGTTTCAAAAAGTAAAAAAAAATAATAATAATAAATCCACTAATAACACAGCCCCCAGCCACACAGTAAGAGCCTCAAAGGAGCAGGCAAAGAGCCGCATACGGCTCAAGAGCCACAGGTTCGCCACCCCTGTTCCAGTGCCTCCCTGAACCACATATTTATATATCTAGTGAATGTACTCCTTTATATAAATGGGCATGGCTCTTTTTTTTTTTAACTTGTTTTGATCCATCTTAAGTTCTTTGTACTGAGACACAGGGCCTGGTATTTAGTCCCATCAGGAAGATGTATTAATGTTTACTGTTTTGGACATTTAAGAGTTTGTGTCTGAGTACATGGTCCTTGTCAGTCAGTGTAGTCCCCTTCACCAAAATAAACACATTTTGCTCTGATGCATTTAACAAAATTTAGTGTGCCATTATCGGAAATGAAATAAGTAACGCTAAAGGTCATTTGGAAAATAATGCAGAAAGGCGGGTCTGGAAAGGTTAAGTATGTGACGGAGCTGTTCTGATGATAACGAGGGCTGCGTATGGCTTGGAGAGCTCGGCATTCTGGTTTGACTCGGCACTCTGCGATCGCTCTTTATGACCGAGACAGCTTTACAGCCCGTTACCCCCCATAACACGATAAAGCGCAGCATAATGGATTGGATGTGTTTAGTAGCCTTGGGCTGATGTTTGTAAAATTAATGTTTTTTGCAATAGAAACACACTCGTGCACAGGCACACATGCACACACAGAAAAAGACAGGAGAGGAAAAAGAGAGGAGGGAGAGAGAGAAATCAACTTCAGACAGCATTGATATATCAGTATAAATCCACCAGTGTACAGTTTTACACTTTTTATACTTGTTTTGGAGCTGGACTGTCAAACTTTATTTCCTCACAAGTGTTGTGTCCTCGCAGATATCTCTCAGCCGAAGAGATGACAACGAACGTATGGCTTCATTAGTTGGGTTTGTATTACAGGCCCAATACTCAGCAGAAAAGCGATGAATGCTATTAGATTTGTGTTTCAAATTACACAGCACAAGTACTTGAGGGAGATAAAGTCTGTTTGTTCAGTCAGTCTCATGTTGGTGAAAGGAGGCCTTTTTAAAGAGTTTGAATGGGACCGCACACAGCATCTCTGAGCGCCAGAGACAAAGAGAGAAATGTTTGTCAGCAGGTCAGTCCTATTAGGTTTTAATAACAATCTCATATTCTTTAGTGGGCCCAGAACTGGGGCCTGGGGGCTTCATAATCAGAGCATTTCACTTTAATCAAAGACAAACAAAAACAAACATTGGGTCCAGACACTAAACGGCAAGATCAGTAGTTAAGCTAGGGAGCCAGGCATAGGCTTATGATAGTAAGTTATACTACTCTTGAGGACCGTCTAACATTAAACTTCTTGTGGCCTCAGCCTTTCTCAGTTTTTCATCACTTTTTGTTTTCGTTAAATCTTAACTTTCAGGACAGAAATAAAGTAGTAGGAATTAGGATAGAGTAATAATCATTTTTTTCTTCTTCGTACAAGACCCTATCTTGATAGCATTTATAGACTTTTCTTTTCCTTATGAAGATTAATATCAGCTAACGAAGGCGAATTGGCTCCATTCGATAGAGAAACATGAGTAAAGTTTGCTCCCTCCCCCCTAAAGTCCCCACAAACGAAGTACAAACGTTATCCTTTTAAAGTAGTTGAATTATTTTAAAAATTTTGCTGAACAATCCATTCTAAAGAGTTAATCATGTCATAGGTATATTGTAGGAGAAAAAAAAAAACATAAAAAGGGGAAAGTTAATGAGTGATTAACAACAGCAATTAAAAGATGAAGAGGAAGGCAGATGAAAAAAGGGGTGTAATTAAAATATCAGTCCTCTCATTGTCAGAAGTGCGAGTGTCATCCATTGTGCACTTATTAAAAAGCTGGGTGGAGGCGAAGGAGCAAACGGCGCTTAATTCCAGCAGCCCAAAGTGTCTGGTAATCTGCCCATGGATGGAGCTGGAAAAGGCTGTAACTCATGTTTAAGTGTTGGGGCCGTGTCATTGCAGGTTCACAGTCATGCATTTCTGTGTTGACACCCATCGGGGCAGGGGATATTTGGCAGTCAGGAGTAATTTAACTTAATTAATGGGATGCATATATGATGGAGGAATAAAATATCTCGGCTCAGCAAAGTGGAAAAGGGGAAAGATTTAGTGGGAGTTAAAGGTGGAGGGGAGAGTAATTTGTGCATTCAGAGAGAGAGAGAGAGAGAGAGAGAGAGAGAGAAAGAGAGAGAGAGAGAGAGAGAGAGAGAGAGAGAGACGGGTGATAAAGATGACAACCGGGAGAGAGGAGGAAGGGAAGGGGAGGATGAGAGATGGATGGTTGACACAAAGCTGAGCTGATGTGTAGAGGGGAATGGGCTGTCCCTCCATTGAGAGGGCCATCAGACTGACAACGCTTGATTTAATTGATATCCGGACTGAGCGCTTCCTCAGCGCAAACAGACACATTACGCTGGTTTGCAAACTTGTAGCAGAGCTGCCGGCTGCCAAGGGCCATTTTAATATTCATGAGGGGGCTTTTAAGGGGATTCGGCAACGATCTCCTCCCTCCACCGCCGCCACCCGCTTTCCAACATGTCTTTACTACCAATACACACACTTTACCTTCCACGCACTCACAGCAGACACGCAACACGCTGGTTCTCCCAGACAAACCCGTGGCCTGACGAAAAGCTGTCACGCTGCTCTTAATCTCCCCTGGCACTTTTTAATTGACTTCCTGTAGGTATAGATTATTTTCACGGCGAGTCTGCTACCGAGATGTTTGATACCTTCCTGGAGACTGGCATTTGGGATGCTTGTAGCTCACCGGAGATGACGCCGTTATCTTAGTCTCTGTCTTTCTCTCTCTCTCTCTCTCTCTCTCTCTCTCTCTCTCTCTCTCTCTCTCTCTGTGTGATGGCCAGCCTTATTGGGGGAATGGAGGAGAGGTAAAATGCAATCAGTCATTGCCATCATCATAATTGAGCTGATGTACCTGCTAGGAGTGCTGGGGAAATATTGGCTTGGGTGGAAGGGAGGCTCTTTGTGTCTGACTGCAACTGTTAGTAGCATTAGACCAATATACAGGGCAGGTATTGGCCTCTCTGGTAAAAATTGGATGTCAGCCAGTTTGTGTTGTCCAATTGATATGATGGATATGATGTAGTTTGTTTGATTACATACCGTATTTATTGTCAACACTATACTGCTTGTCGGAAGTAATCTCTTAAGTCTAATGAAACAATTTGAATTTCAGATTCCAAACAATTATGCATGGATTATGGTTATGATTAGTAGATGGGTCTAGTTAATTTGTATAGCCCAGTATTACGTATGGTGCCTTCAATGAGCTTTACAAGCCCACAACATCAGCAACCCAGCCGGAATAAAAACAGTTGGGTTTGGAGCTGGAGCTGGGAAAAAGAAGACAAAAGTGGATTGATTTAAGATTGAGACCATATGTTCAATACCAGTATCGATTGGCCCAATGTTGTGTCCAAGGCTTTTTACGTCCTGGAATTGAAATCTCAATAGAAACAACAGAAACACTGAGCTTTTGTAAGTTCTCATGTATTTTGGCCTTGAAAATGGTGACATTTCAAGTTATGAAATACTGGCACAAACTGTCTGCTGTCAGTGGCTTAAATCCAAAAACATTGTTAGTGATACAAGCCTTCATTTCCATTGGTACGCCAAATACCACTCTCACGTTGTGTATCACTAAGTGTGGCCCACACATGCTCATACCAGGCACACAAGCAGACAGTGCTTCCTCCTACACACTACCACCTATTTACACACTTGTACACACACAAACTTGCCTTTTCTATCATGACAACAATCTGTACATACTACATTGTGATTTAAACAGGTGTTGGATCCCAAAATAGGTTCTGGTGGGCCAGCAAGGATCCACAGTGGGAGCTAATTTTATTGTTATTTTCAACCCATGAGGATCGATCAGAGACGGAATGTATACTGTGAAGTTTCTTTGGCTTTACCCTCAGCAGTCTTACAGTAGAAGGACAGTTATGTGATTTGTGTATTATCAAACACACAATATCTAGACTGTTCTCAGATTAGTTAGCCATTATCTTTATGAAATAGGGTTCCATTTTCTATTGGAGATCTATTGAGGGGTTACATATAGTGTATCACGAGATCCAGAAGATCCTCAAATTTATGAAGTGATATTGACCATTGTCTATGCGAAACAGATAATAAGCCGTGATGAATGGCTGACATTAGTGATGAAATTACATCAACCTTAACAGGCTATTGTATTAACACACCTAGCCGATCCCACTCCTCCCACTGCCCGTTTCATTGATTAATTGCTGACGTGGATGGATTAGGGGTTGCGGGTCCTGAATCGGTGGCTGATTGCTAGTCAGCCATAAACCGGAACAGCCACAGTGGGCCCTCAAGGGCAGTATTCATGCTCCCCAACCTTATGGTGATTCCTTATCCTGCTCTGACAAGAGGAAAAATATTCGGCCATAAAAACGTTGGTATCGCCGGGCTGACATATAAAGCCCTCCGTCAGTCCCTCTCTCTCCTCTTCTGTGCTGTGTCTCCTTAAGGTCTCAGTCGCTCAGCACACCCGTCGGACTCTGAAATCACCCATCCTCCTCTGCACGTGTAGCTACAGTCCCTCAGGTAGCCCCAGCTTTAAATATGAGCAAATAATGGCGGAGTGAATGATGCTGCCTGTGTCCTTGACTGGGATCCTCTGTGTGCTATAGCCACATCTCACTGTCTCCGAGCCCCGTGGGACACATAAAACACCCTCGTAGAAAAACTCCCGAGGCTTGTTGGTGGCATCCATTGGATGGATGCAGGGATGCAGAAAGGCAATGAGGTCTTTGTGTCTGTTTATGCAAGTGTGGAGGGGGGTAGATAATGTTTACACTGCTGTGTGTTTAATGAGAGGGGCACTGTGTCCACTTTAATGTGTTTGCATTTCAGATGTGCTGCAACAAAGTTATTAAAACGTTATACGGCATATCACATCTCTTTTATGTCTTACCGTTTGTTTGCCTGCATCTTCCGTGGCCCCGGTAGCTGATGTTAGGTTTAGATGTGGAAAAGGTTAGAATCATGCTTTGTGACTGTCACTAAAATCTACTCATCTGCACAGTCACCAAATTGTGCCGAAGCTCCTGACGGGCAGATTGGGGTAATTTTTTGAGTTGGATAAAGTGTAAGTAGGGGGAAAATGGGTAGCGGGAGTTGCCTGCCTTCCAGTCGGGCCTCCACAAGTGTCAGGCCTGCTGGAAACAGGAGTGGACATGTGGTCGGAAAAGTGGAGGACCCCATTGTCAGCCACACTGTCTTTGCTCTCCCCAACACTGCACCGCGTTAACCCCCCGCGCCACTGAGCCCCTCCAGACCGAGGCGTAGGTCTGAACCCCTGCAGCCGGCTGTGAAAATGCTGACACATCGATTTATTCCTCAGGAAAAAAAACCCATTGAGCGTGATGAGGAGGAGCATGCCGTGTGAAGAGGAAGCATTTATTCATTTATTCTGTTTATTCAGCAAAACAAACAGAGGTCAGGATTATGCTGCAACTCTGATAGCTCTGTGTCTATTACAGTTAAATTTCAAATTAGGGGGTTCACTCTGCCCACTTTTATGGTCACTTCAAAGCCTGCCTGCTGCCTTCCAAGCCCCCCAGCAAAACCTGATTACTTAGAGACTTTTACAGTCCACATAAGCTTCAAGTAGAGCCAAAAAACTAATTTGTTTCTTCGACTCCAGTTAGGAGCTCAAAGAAACCCTCGCCGGTGTTCTTGACATGTGATCTTTTTATTGGACATTAGATGGCGCCATTCAACTTGCTAGAAACCCACAGTCACAGACTTCATTTGCAATATTTGGCTGCCTGGTGTGTGGTACATGTGGATCTCTTGCATGAATGAAATGCAATTAAGGTTCTCTTCGTTCTGTTTAAAAGTCTTTTCAAGTCTGTGACTACTACTCAATTGATTTTTTTTGTCATTTTATGATAAAATGCAAGTAGAACATGCATGGGTGTAATTGTTTCAGTGGCAATGTCAGAACTGGTGGGAGACGGATAATGAAGTGAAACTTCTTGCCGGTTTATTTCAGATTTCAGCAAATAGTATAGTTAATTAAATGTGTAGATGCCTACACACGGAGATGATCATTTAAATTGACTTTAGTGTCTAGTTATCGTCGCCAAAGTTATACTTTGAAAAGTAGGAAATTTGGTAAAAGAATGTTTCCTCTGTGTCTTTGGTGAGAAGGTAGACTACCACAGCGGGTGTTAGTGCAGTTGTAAATGAGCGGAGTTGGAGGCTGGGCTTGTGGCAGGGCAGGCGTAGCGTTCAGAGGGGTGTCCCTGCCGGTGCTGCTTTAACTAGGACAAGCCTCTCTATACGGGTGGACCTCAGGGGCCGATCAGCAGGTCTCAGGAGAGGCTCCCCGCACCGCCGTCTAACCAGGCCTGTCACAAGGGGGCTGATGCTGGGCTGGCTGGCTGGCTGGGTGTGGGGCTGATGTGATGGTGGTGGGTGGGGGCTGACATGCCGAGAGGGCAATTACAGCAAGGACAAAGACTACACAGTGATAAGTCCCCATAGCACCCAAATGAAGAGAGCAGGTTAGCCTGTTAAGAGGACCGGGGAAATGAGCGTGGCCTCAGTGTGTGGTTGCGAGTGTGTTTGTGTGTGTTTAACCTACCCGAGGAGGATACATTTTCTGAGGTCATGTTGCTACCATGGTCGCTAACCTCACTGACTGATGCCATCCCAAGCTGGTGTTTCCCCCCTCATAGAGCAAAAGCAAACAACGGCATGAAACTGGAAACCAGTGCATCTGGGAATTGTATTCCTGTGGTTGTGTATACGTGAGAAAGAAAGTCCCAATGCTAGCTATTAATAAAATTAAATCTTTAAAATATCATGCCTTCGGTGGGTAATAGTTGCACATTAGCGGATCTACAATTTGTTTTTATCACACCACTTAATGATTTTTTTTTAATACTATCGGACTTAAAAATTCAGTACATTATATCCTGCATTTTATACTTGAAATAAATTGATGAGTCTGTAGGTCAGCAGTAGAAAATATATTTTGGATGAGAAAATAAGAAAACAGAAAATGAAAATGGGAAAAGGAATCATTTCCAGAGACTGATGAACTGCTTTCTTCTTTTGGTCACTTTTGCATAACCAGCCTGGATGTGATTATAGCTAGATCATGTTATCAGGCCACAGATGCACCAACACTCTCTTCTTCTTCTTCTTCTTCCTTTCTCTTTTCTGCTAACCTTTTTCTCTCTTTTTTTTTTTTTTTTTTTTGGGCGGCAGAGAGAGATGGTGTGTACCTGATACTGCTGTGTTGGCACACCCGTCTGGGATCTGATAAGAGAGCCTCTGGAGCGGTGCTTATTCAAATCAGTGCATGTTCACAGTGAATAGGAGCAGGTAAAGGCAATAAGATACAATGCGATAACCTTTCTGGAGAGGGAGAGAGAATAGTTTTACACTCCGTTTCACAGCTCTGCTACACTAGATGAGGGATTTTCAACAGCCTAATTGATTTGCTTTATCCTGATTTAACTGGAAACAAAAACCTTTCTCTCACTAGTGCGACTTAGAACGCATGTTAGAGGAGTTTGCACAGATTTGCAACGTGTTACAGTGATTTTATCATTAGGCTTTTTTTTTTATTTGGTTTGTAAATTGATCAGCTCTCAACCTCCTTATTGACCGCGTTCGACTGGTTCTGGCGCTACTTTTAAGTGTGTGTGTGTGTGTGTGTGTGTGTGTGTGAATGCGCAGTTCCATGTTTATATTAAATACATATTCAAATGTTACATAATCAATTTAGTTTTTAACATTCGCCCACAGTAATTTCTTTCAGTAATATGCTCCAGAGTGTGGGTGCGACTTGTAAGTGTGTTTGCTCTGTGCACGTGTATGTCTGTGTATATGTCACAAACATAAACATCACATTAAATCAATTTAATTTAATAACACTGATCCGCAGTGATCAGTTTTAGAGCCACTGTGCAGAAATCTAAAGTGAATCTTAACGCTTAATTTTGGAGTGGTCTCCGTGTTAATGTGTTTGGCTTGTTCTGAATTCAGCCCCTCAACATTCTCCATTTAAAACTACGGCACTGTAAAACCATGGCCCACACTGTAGTGTATTTTGATGATACAAATTATCAAAACAATTGAAACATTATTACAGTAATAACTAAAATGACTGTGGCTAATAATTACGATGCTGCTCTAATATACAAATAATATTTTTTAATAATGACTTTACTACTTTATTTTTTTAGTACAATTTAGGAAATTATTATTTAAGTCTATCATGTAAATTTTTACTGTTGTGATCGGCCATTCAAATTAATAGGAGACAGTATGTTGGATTTTCATGCTCGTGTGTGTGTGTGTGTGTGTGTGTGTGTGTGTGTGTGTGTGTGTGTGTGTGTGTGTGAGCGAGCGAGCGAGAGAGAGAGAAAAAGAGAGAATGTGCAGACTTGTGCTCACAAACAGTTTTCGATGCAGGTCTTGTGGTCAGATAATGAGGTGATGTGTGGTTCCAAAAAATATGCAAAAGATAAAAATATATAATTGCATTGCTCATGTATTTAATATATATTTCTGTTTGAATACATTTAGAGCCTTTCATCATCATAATATCAATTTAAATGCGTTTTCCGTTGTGTAGATATTGATATTGCAGAAATCTGACATGCAGTGTGACGATTCTGTAATTCCCAGTGTGGTAGGCTATTGTGCTGTTCATTACGGTCAGGGGTCTAATGTGCAGGCTCTCTTGCTAAATGAATCCCTCCTCTGTTTTTACATCCGCTCTCACAGTATGCAGCCTACCAAGTCAACGAGATAATGAAACACCCCCTTTCCTCCTTTGCAACCAAACACTACTAATCTAATATATTACTCACCCATGCTCGTGTATGGGTGAGCAATTATTCAAAAAAGTTTCCACGCCGTGCCGAGGTGACAAAGGGAATATGGGCAAGGAGTACTGCAGACACATTTGACGGCAGCTCTGTGACGCTGATAGGCCAAACGGTGGTGGGAACCCGCCACTTTTAATCATGTGCAGGGTGACGGCTTTCATAAGAGCATGCGGCGACTCTGACAACTCTAATAAGGAGAGGTGACAGAGAAACTTTCTGTGTTAGCGGCAAAACAGAGGGGGAAGGTCTCCATGTTTTTTTTTTTTTTATTTATTTATTTATTTTTTTTTATTATGTACGTGTTTTTTGTTTTGTTTTTGGTTGACTATAAGAGACAAATTTCACAATCTGAGACTGGATTTGTGGTGAAAGAATGTCAGCATTAATAAAAGGCTTTGGGGACAAGGTCACACGGGTCCCTGTTCAGCAGAGCACCCTGAGTCTGTTTGTGGCTTTTGAGATAGGCAAAACATGCTAAGACGTCCCCCTGTGCATAAGGTAACCGACTGGAGTTTTGCCCGTCAATGTCTCACCGCACAGTCTAATTTATGATTCTTCAGCCTTTTTTTTTTTTTTTTTTTTCAAAGACAATCTCAGCTCTTGGAAAAAAAAAAACGACACGAAAAGGAATGATGCTTTGAGGATATAATTAAAGATATCGTTCAAAGAACAACTTTTTGCATATTTGAATTATTACTGTCGTTAAAAACCACACAAAATATGGAAATATGATTGCCGGAAGCACATAAATCAATGATCAGCAAGGCCTCAGAGCCCAATAAATATGGGGAGTTAAATACTTTAAAATGCAAATCACATCTTCAAATTTGCATATGGATGAATTTAAAGGAAGTGTGCCTCCTTAAGACCCTCTGAGGTAGAAACGGGTGGAGCTGGAGGGGGTTCGGGGGGGACACAGACCGGCAGCCGGAGTGTTTTATTTATTTATTTTTCACGTTGTCATTGGTCAAGTTGTTGGATCGCTCTAAATGATACCAGCTGAAGTGGGCTGACAGACACGGCTGCATCTCTTTTGTGGATCCAGAAAGTGCCTTAAGTGATCTGAATAATTAGGAGTTAATTATTCTTCATCCATCTAAATCAGAAAAGGACAGATATGGGAATGGAATTTATAATTTTAGCCCGACGTCCTGTCTTGTTCTAATGTGGTAAACTAAAGTGACTGTGAATAATACCTACTGACCTTCGAGTAATTACGCCTCGCCTGGCAATTTGCTTGCTGTTGCTAATTGAGGGTATTGATTCAGTGAGATTCATATTAAAAATACATATGTTTTATGGCTTTTTCTTCTGGTTGTCTTTAATGTATTATTAATCCTTTTTTATTCTTTTTTTTTTTTTTAAACAATAATTAGCAGACAGGATGTGGCACACCACAGGGTTGGAGCACTTTCTTTGTCCTACTCCTACCCACTGTTGCAGGTACTGTATATTTTGCCAAAGTTTTTGCTGAATCTAAATTAGTTTTCGTGTTGCATGAAGCTCTACATCTAACAGCAGCTGTTTATGTGAAGTTTATTGCCCAAACTAGAAGTAGTACAATTAAAACTATTACATTACACTGTCTACCCCCCCCATCCCCCACCCCCCCCTCCCATCAAATGATAATGATGACTGCAGTCGCAAACAGTGATAAGTGTGTTGTAAATTGTAAATAATTCTCTGCAAGGCTCCAACATGAAGGCTATGATCCCACTAGTTTAGCATAAACCCCCCACGCCCCCCGTGTTGTTTCCCCCCCCTCAGACATTTAAAGACGTTCTGGCGGCACCACTAGATCAATGGACATGATGTCTCTTTGTGCATTAACACTCAGGTTAGAGTGTTAGGTTAAAAACCTGCCCAGCACCTTCCCGGGAAAAAAAAAAATCAATTTCCCCTGTGGAGTCAGAGGGGCGATCTGTTGGTTCTGAAGGCATCCCTTTACCAAAGTGTGTGTTTGTGTTTGTGTGTGTGTGTGTGTGTGTGTGTGTGTGTGCGCGTGCAACGTGGGGGTGGCCGTGACTGTCACTCGTGAGTGTTTGCATGTGTGAATGCCCTTCCTGTGGCGCCTGCAGGTATTGACCAGTACAGAGGACGAGGTGGTTTGCTTCAGATGCATCTCTCCTCCCTCTGTAGCCCGTCATATTTTAAGCCTTTTCGACCAGCGGAGCTCCAGTGGCAGCTCACAGCCTCGTAATAACCCAGATAGGGATCGATGGCACTGGATTTAGGCACTTACCCCTGCTAAAACTGGTAAACTCATTTGTCTTTCCTGAGCAACATTCTCTCCGTTGTAAAGGAGACACTTAAAAGAATCCTCTGAATTAAGATAATGTGACTGTTGGTGTGTGATCAGGCAGGCTCAGCTGAAAGGACAAGCAGCTTTAGCTCTTTTATTAGCTCTCTGTTTAAGGGGCCATACATGTTTTGACGGAGTCCAACTCTCTTTATTTTATTTCTGTCATGCCGATTAGTGTGCCAGGGAACACCCGCTCTGCCCCCACACCCCTCCCTACCGGATGAGTGTATGCGCGTGTGTGTGTGTGTAAGAGAGAAAGACTGTGTTAAGAATGCCGGCTCTAAATGAGATGGACCAAAGTGTGATGGCCCTGCTGCTCCTCGTATGCAAGCCTACATGAACGCCTCAACACAAATCCTTGGTGAAGTACTCAATGGATGCCGTGAAATCATATTTGCTGTACAGCTAATGGCATAGGACTGGTTCTGCTAGAATGTTCCTCGAAGCAAGAAAACATGTCATTTGGCTATAATGCACATTGACCATTTACGCTTTACCACGCACAGACAGCATGCTGTATGGATGTTGTAGTGCCACGCATGTGCACTTAACAGAACCAGCAGTTTAAACAAAAACATTTTTTGAAATTAAACCACATTTTAAAGTTATTTTTGTTTAGGAATTTTCCACCAATTAGATTGTAATGTCAGACTTCGCAATTCAAGGAAAAATCTGTAAATGAAGGGATTCACACACTGTACACCACCCACACAGCAGCAGCAGCAGCAGCACATGGGCCAGTGTTTAGCGCACAGGGAAGAGTCCATCTGTGTCTTTAGACGTGCTGCTAAAGGTGCCTTGTCTGGGGAAAGTAGGACAAAGTGTCATGCCAATTAGGAGGAAGAGAATTTTTTTTTTTGTTAAAAACAAAGGAAGGAAAGGAAGCAGCGTTTTGATGAGTCAGAAAAGTGACTCCAATGAGAAGAAAAAAACCAGGCTAAAACTTCAAACAGACCTCACATTCTTTTTAGCCCACCTCCCAACACACACACACACACACACACTCACACACACACACACACACACACACACACACACACACACACACACACACACACACATTCATTCCCCCCACCCCCCGGCATCATATGGGTGTCTCTCTCTCTCTCTCTTTCTCTCTCTCTCTCTCTCTCTCTCTCTCTCTCTCTCTTTCTCTCTCTCCCTTTCTCTCTCTCCCCCCCCCCCCTTCCTTCTGCGTGTAAAACTACAAAGGGCCGTCCGTCCCAAGGAGCCGCTCTGCTGTGGGTGCCGCTGGGTGCTGATGCTGGTGGTAATTAGGCGTCACAACACTTAGGCCGGGTGTCTCGCGCGGCGCTGAATTCCTCCTGACGTGACAGAGGGATGGAAGAGTTATTCAGCTCTGCAGTTTCTTCTGCTCTGCTGGTCATCTGTCCTCTTCAAGGCCCATCAGCCTTAACAACACACACACACACACACACACACACACACACACACACACACACACACACACACACACACACACACGCATGCATGCATCCCCTGACCCCCAACCCCTCCAAGCACCCGGAGGCAGAAAAGAGAGGCAGTGTGTTACAGAGAGAGATATCAAAGCCCTCAAGGGGTTAGGAGAGGGTTGTGCGGGGGGGGTTTAAAGGGATGATGTGCATGTGTGTGTGTGTGTGTGTGGGGGGGTCCTAGTCAATACTCAGACCTCTGCATCACTAACTGTACAGACAATTTAGATCAATATGAGGTGAAGGCACATATATTTTACTAATTACTGCAATAATTAAAAGGGTCTGTTGTGATTAAAATAAAATCAGTACGTGGTCAATTTTTAGCTAAATGGATCCAGACACAGTGGACTAATCCTGTTTCAGCCTTGTTGCTCCCTTGTCATAAAATCATTTGAGAAAACAACATTAGCGAGGTGAAGTTTTTATTTCTTTTCTCTTTTCACTGTCTTGATAGGTCAACCACACAGACCCTTGGGACAAGATGAGGGAATAACTTTTTCAGTTTATTGTTATTGCCACAGCTGACGAGTGGAAACACACATGAATCTGATTTGGTTACTTAAATGGAAAAGAATGTCGAACTCAGTGGCACTTATAATAACTTGTACGTGGATTTTCAAAGGGTATTAAACACTGGCGGTGTTAATGTGCTTTGTATATGCATATAGTTGTCGATCCTCTATTAATAACACATACGGTACATTAACAACAAAAGATTTGATTGAATAATAAAGAAGGCAGGATGGAGGGGGGGTGGGGGTGGGGGGGTTGCATGGTTGGGAGAAATATGCTGTGGCAGTAAATTTATAGTTTGTGTGGCATGCCGAGCATAACGCCAGGCTACGGGAGGGAGAGACATGCTGCTTTCATGTCCCTAAGCCATGTTCACGTCCACTGAAGACTTGTGTTTTTACACAGGTAGGCAGTTTGGGGACTATCTCAATAAGGAAGAAGAAGGGGGGTAAAAAAAGAAGAGAGGAATCAAAGGATGTTCCCCCTTTTAATAATGTAACAAATATTCTAATTTCTAAAAATAAAACCTCCTCTTCATCCTTCCTGCTAATCTGAGCAGTAATTTATTCCAACCCAAGGCCATATTAGTATGCTAGCCAAGGGCAAAATGGTTACGACAAGACCAAGTTCCCTCAAAAAACTTTAGACACATATAAAAAGAGAGTGAAAGATCAGGCCAAGACTTGTAGACACCTCCTGAATTGAGTATTGGGTTGTAGCAACTCACAGTGGACTGTAATTACTATAGAACATAAAAGATACAATTGTAGCCTAATGTTTGATTTTCAAAATAATTCTAAGCAATAGCTACACTAACACGTTAGGATGTTAGGAAAAAGGGGCAAGGTAACCGTTTTAGAGCTAAAACAAATTAGATTGTGCTTGGCTGTGTGCACGCAAGCATTTTTTAAATTTCTGATTAATTGCATCGTGTGTGTGTGTGTGTGTGTGTGTGTGTGTGTGTGTGTGTGTGTGTGTGTGTGTGTGTGTGTGTGTGTGTGTGTGTGTGTGTGTGTGTGTGTGTGTGTGTGTGTGTGTGTGTGTGTGTCCACATGGATATATTGATGCCATTTTATGAAAAGCAATTGAGCAATGGGACTTTGTACCAACCATCAAACAGACACTTCATTATGGGAGCAGCGATAACAAATACATTGTGTAGGATAATGATGGCGGTGGTTCATATTGTTCATTATACGTCTGGGTGTCACACGACGCTCTGAATTTATGTGTGCGTGCGTGTGTGTCTTTGTTTTTGTCATTTTACAACATCATGTTTCAGCAAATTAACGTCTGAACCATTGGGAAGAAAAATGTACCATCATTTGCCATCGTTGACAAACAATATATTTTGGATAATGATTGCATCTATTGGCTTCTGCATTTGTAAATGTGAGGTAATGAATTTCCTTTGTGAGCAATGAAAGCAAACAGAGATATTATGTCCGTTTGCTTGAATAGGACTACTGGATGCACGATGTACTGTCATTCCATGATAAACTGTATCTGTAAGAAAAAAAAAAAAACCTTTTTACAGTGAGAACATGCTAAGTGCTCTGTATGCAATACATAAATATTCCTATAGATTCTAATGTAGTTCAGACACGCTGGCGCTGTCCCGTGCAGAAAGTGGGAGGTGTGTGATGTGGTGTCTGACTGGTGGAGGCCTCGAGCGTGTTGGCTGCCTTTGACTTGTGGGCCTGTCAAAGGTTTTGGGGCATTGGACTGAGTCGATGCCTGCGACACACATGTCATGCTTTCCCTCCCTGATGAGCCCTGCAGTTACCCAATCAACAGTATTATTGCTTGGAAATGTATATATTTAATTTGTGAAACAATGACAGTTTCGCTTGATTTATGGCGCAAGGCAAGGTTTAATTAATTGAAAAATGCATATTACTCTGTGACTTAATTATTAGCTAATTAATCACCGGGTACTCGTTCACTCTTCCCCCACCGTTTTCCCCTCTTTTCAGGCATATTTCTGTGTGTGTCTGACACTCGAATTTCCTCCCGGGGTCATTTTTATGTGAGGTCATGCTTTTTCTTCCTGAGTGGCTGTTGAGATGGAGAACAGGCGCCGTAGAAAGCCTTTTAAACTCAAGTGTGTGAGAGTGTGAGTTTTAAAGTCTTGACATCATATATTGGGAGTGTGATTACAGCATTCAGGACAGGATAAACAGTGGGATTTGAAGTATTTGATGAGGAGAATATTGGCGCATCTATGGACACATAAAACCTGACTAATCATAGTAGGCCCTACGTGAATATGTACACATACGTGTGTTTGTAAAGGAGAATTCAGATACTTTGCATGTTTGTGGCTGGATAGTCGTAGCCTTACCTGTAGTTTCCCTGTGCGTGGGATTCCTATTAAGAAATAAGAAAGCGATTTACACACATCCTCCGGACTATCCCGATGCCTAAAAATCAAGCATTTATGCATGGGTGAGAAAACAAGCATGTGACCAATACCTCCTCCAGCGCTGAACCCAATCAGCCACATGACGTGGCCTTAACCCTCAAGACCTGGCTGTGGCTTCGAAATGTGGCAAAATGGTCACCTCAGCGCCACTCACACATATAAAGGCGCACACACATTAATACACACTCACCCAATCACACATGCATTCGCAAATTATAGTCTACACTTCAAACTCTATAAGAAGGACAACCTCCGGCTTGTTGCACACATAGAAAGCATTCATATCTTCTGTAGTAGCCTTGGGAAGCACAATTTCCAAAGGCGTAAGCTGATCCTTGGGGTCATGGTCAAAAACGGTGAATAAACGTCCCACTGTTACAGCTGTCAGTGGTTTACCTCACTGGTGGAGGGTCTAAATAGTAGTATTTATGTCAGTTGGTTTTCTACTGGAAATGCAGGGCAGGTTGATCGAAAGATCAAGGATTTCCCCTCATGAGGCTTCTCCAGATAGCTGCTGTTAGGAAATTATAAGGAATGGACATATTGGATGCAAGCATGCAAGGAAGCGGAGGAGGTGTGGCTGCGACTAGAGGCCAGCCTGCCAAAACACCTTTCCCCCAACACTCATCCACCCTGCCTGGCCACTATCTGGCCCCCGTGTGTCTGTGCCTGGTAATGGTAAGCGTTTTAAACTATTAGAGCTGCTGTGAAAAAGGCCTGTTTGAGTGCAGAGCTGTCAGTCTGCAATGAGGCAATTGGGGGTGGGGGGCTGTCATGGCTGTCACTCAATGGGAGGATGAGAACTGTTTGGCCCTAATGGATTCCTCCAGGCGGACGGCTTACACAGCGGCTAGAAGTAAAATCGATGCGTTGTCATGAGCGAGTGAGGCATCATCAAACGGCCAGGTGGACGGGGAGGCAAGAAAGGGGAGGCCTGTCTGGGTAGTTACGTCTATATTTCTGTGTGTGTGTGTGGGGGGGGTGGAAAGGAGAGAAGAGACAGACAGATGCTTGGCTCAGCTTTACACGCCCAATGGGGCCTCTGCTATGATTGTAAGCATGAAAGGGGGCTCTGACCTCCATCATCTCTGTTGCTTTTATTTTCCGGTTCTATTGGAATCGGACACAGATACACACAGACATACCCACACATACACATATATAAATGTGAAGCTGTGCAGACAGGGGTATATTGCCCTGACAAAAGTCAAACATTATCTTGCAGGCAAGATCACTTTTCATAGAACAGATTTCTATTCAGTGGTTCCAGGTTTTGACGAGAACCTTCAGAGAATGAGGCTACTATATTTCAAAAGAGGCTAAATGGTGTAATGGTTGGCGACAGAACTTCAAGCACATCTTTCCTAAAATATTTAATGTGACAAGAGGAACACTGAAAAATCCTGACAGCAAAAGATGAACATGAGCAACCTGCGTGAGGAAAGAAGAAACTGCAATTTGCAATGTTTAGAACGGTGACAGAGGACATTTAACGAGATTGTGAAAAAGATCACGGAGTAAGCCAACATAGTCATAAAACCAAAAAGGTATAGAACATACATAAAATACATTCTTTTTTTTTTTTTAAATGAAGGGCTTTATATGAGAATTGAAGCTCAAAGGTAACTTAACTCTTTATCAAATACTTGTTTTTATTTAGATTTATTTATTTATTCTTAGACAATGTTATGTGATTGCTTTTTTTCCCATTGCCTGTATGTCGAGACAGTCGGAGCTCACTCACTTTAATTGAAACACAAACAGACAGACAAATAACTTTTTCAGCTTATTTTACCTCAACTTGCAATCTACCCTGGTAGGGACAGGCCTCTGGGGACATGGCTCGTCCACCCTCTGGCCCCCGACTGGGCCTGGGGGAGCGTTCCAGGTCCATTGATTGGCAGGTAAAGTTGAGGGAGATTGCTCCAAGCTGGCTGTAGGCAGGCTGCTGATGCTGAGCAGGGATGCTGGTGTTCAACTTCCTCACTTGGCCTCTCTGTCTGGGCTCAGTCAGCGTCCGCCAGCTCCTGTCAGCCTGCTTGCCTCTTTGTCTTTTGAGTTACGTTTAAAGGATAAGTCTGGTGATATTTCAAAATTTTTCTTATTGTTAACAAATTCCACAAAAAAGACTGAAACAAACAATGATTTGATCCTACTAATGTGTATTGCCTGTGTAACCAAAGCCTGATGTTTCTTATTCCTCTGCACCACAAAGCGTCATTGGTGCTGACAAAATGATTTAAAAACACATCAATGAGCGACTGGGTTGCACGCTTCTTCATTACAATGAACATGGGCACTGTAGTTTATTTTCAGTCGATCCAACATACACTACTGCTACCATAAGTACTCACTAGAGCACCAAATCTGCGGCGGAAAGTAGGCCTTGCAATGCACTATTTACTCCTCTTTGAGTAACATTTGCTGAAAATGACAATGCCCAGCTGTTTAAGGAAATTACTTAGCCTTTTTTCTAATATTCATGATGCGATTTATAAAGATTTAGGGCCCGTAGGATCCAGTGGACTTGGAAAGCTGGGAAAGTCAAAGTATTGAAAGACAGCCTAATGCATTTTGGTTTCTGTCATTTCAATAAGTATTAAGAAAAATATACACCAACGCCAGCCTTATTATTATTATTATTATTATTATTATCTGCTGTATGGTAGACTGTACTCGGCACTCACCAGCAATACCGTTTTGTAATTGGTGTTTAGTCTTGCAGATTGCACATACTAACACATGTAAGATGTTGAGTAAAATCCTGCACAATGCACAGGACTTTTTCTTTAGGTATTGTGTACAAGACTAGATTGATATATTATAAACATATTTATCTATTGAAGTGGGTTTTTCTTCCTTCTACCAATCTTCAGTTTAGAACTTGAGTCAAGACACTCTCAATACTCTTCTTGTTAGCCTTTGGAAACAGGAATTTCTTCTCTTTATTGCTGAACACATGAAAGAGTTGGTGTTGATTAAGGAGGCCTTTTAAGCTGTGAAAGCCCTAAATGTGCTGTGTCCTTAGTAAGATGAAAAGGAGTCTAAGTTAGCCGGAGTTCTTTCTTACCTTAGCTCTTCCAATGGGAGAACCTTTGGGAGGATGCCTAAGAGAGAGACAAACTAGAAGCCCTTATTCTTTATGCAAATTTCTCTGCATTTGACTTGTAATTATGCCCCAGCATCCTCCTTTCTTTCTCTTTTCTCGCTTTTGTCTCTTACTGCTGATGAAACATTTCCCTGCTTGCTCCATCTTCTTCACTTTCAAACACCAGCCACATCTTTTAGACCTTCCTCTTCCTCTTATTCTGTTCACCAAAGAGTATTTGATTATTTCCATGCTTACTGTATAGGAGTAGTTCCTCCTAGATGAAACCAAATACATTTTTGTTTCTTACTTCATCGCTACAGAGTGAATTGGAACAACATGGCCCTTAATCGATGCGCTGTATGGATGTCTGTTCAAGCCAAAGTGTTTTGTGGTGACTTATGTCCCCTTTCTCCTTCTAACATGTCGCTTTCCCTCCATCTCAACGCTGCCATTGCCCATATTTATTTTATCTCACTAATGTGGGTCACCCCTGTATGGCAGCCGTCAGCGAGGCACAGTCAAATAGCTGTGTCTGAAGCCTACCTTTGGCATGATTTATGGGCCGGTGTGACGCTCAGCTCTCAGAAGGACCGCCATTGTCCTGCTTCAGCTCTCAACTTTCGACGTAGGGGCGCTTTGTCTGCGCTGAGGCAAACCAGACCCCCGTCTTTAAAAAGAATCAAATTATTTCATCATGTTGGAAATGAAAAGGCTGTAATTACTCCTAATTAGACCCTGGCTTTTTTTCTTTACTTCTTTCTTTCCCTTCTTCTCCTCCTCTCGCCTCCTCTCTTTTCTCACTCCGGAGTTTCGGAGGTGAATTCTTTTTCCACAGGGTTCGAGATTGCTCTAAATCAGAGCCGTTGGAGTGGAGAGTAGGAAACAATTTTCTGTTCAGTTTGAAATTGATTAATATAGGCTTTTGACAGCTCTTCTGGCTTTGATAATTTGTGAGAGAGGAGGTCTGAAGTGGTGTGATGACACTGTAATGTTTGCTTTAAGGCCCTACCTTAATGGGGCTGGCTCCACAATGTCATGATGTTTCACAAGCCAGAGGAAAAATGAGAAGCAAAACACCCCATTTGTGGAGTGTTAAAGCATATGTCTGTTGGTGTGTGTTTGAGCGTCTACATGTGTGAAGCCTTGGTGGACCATCTACCTCATCGTGTCTGTGCAGCCGTGTAGGGTTTCCCTTCCAATAACACCCCTCCACGCTGGAGAGCTCCATCCTAATGGCCGGCTATCACGGAAAATCATTTTCTGCCCGTCAACTATTTACATGTATCTTTACCACACAAGTCATGTCGTTTTAGGCGGCACAACAATTTGCTAAGCAAATCCACTCGCCATTTATCTATCAAGGGGAGGCTGTTAGTGTGTGTGTGTGTGTGTCTGGAGAAAGTTGGGGGGGGGGTGGCAGCTGTGGAGGAGGAGGGCTTTTCAGAAGAGGTGGGGGAGCATTGAGGGAAGCAAATATTTTCTCTGGCTTGCGACAGCATAGTGAAAACACACTCCTGATGCTGATGTGTATTAGAAGTGAGCCGGGCAAATATTAGCACTGCCTTACAGTGGCAGAGTGCTGGTGTGGGGATGTTGGTGTGTGTGTATGTGATGGGAGGATTTTACTGGGCTGCTGTGCTATGTAACACGGGTGGATTTCAAAAAATGGACTGCAACAAAAATAATGATGCATTCTTACTTCTAACATCATTCCTTTAGAATCTTTTTTGTAGCCAGAGGAGGACATTTTTTGTGTGTAAACGACCACAATTGATTTTAGACCGTAGGGCTGCATCTAACGATTATTTTCGTTATCGATAAATCGATTGACTCATTTCTCGACTGATCTGTTAATATGGTGAAAAATGCCACATCATTCCAACTCGGAAGGTCGCCAAATGTCTTGGTTTGTCCGAGTAACTGTCCAAAACACCACGGTATTCAATTTACAATGATATACAACAGGCAAGCAGAAAGTCCTAACATTTGAGAATTGTTGAAAATGGACTTAAACAATGCATGTGTTATCAAAAAAAAGTTGCCTACTGTACTGACTGTAATAACCCTACAATGTTTGGCCCAACCATTAACAGGAATTTGGCTCTGGAGTGAATTGTGGAAAACAAAGTACTATATGACTGACACGCCACAGTTCATGTCCTGCTTACGCACTCACACACAGACCTCCCCACCAGCCCACCCAGTACTCCCAAACAAACCATAGCATTTACTCAGCCGGACATTAACTTGTTCAGGTTGGGATGTGTGCTCAAGGGCACAACAACAACAACAACAACAACAACAACAGCAGCAGCAGCTAACTCCACCCACATTTCCTGCATAAGTCAAATACTTGTGAGAGAGGGAGAAAGGATAAAGACTGCGAAGGGGGCGGTCAAACAGAACGGTGATGCGTCTTGTTTGTCAGCAACAGAGTGCAAGGAAATGTGACAGAGCGCTGGAGGAGGTTTCCAAATCCATTTCCTGCTCTTGTCCGTCCACATCAGCCGCCGCCGACGGATCTGCTGGTTCTTATTGTGTTCTGTTATGGAGGGGCGGTGGGTGTGGAGGGAGGTGGGGAGGGGTTAGCTGGTGCACACATGCCCAAAAATGATGCGTCTCCTTTGATCTGTTCCAGTGTGAGCCACATGAACAGCTCTGCCGCCAGGCACATACACACACACACACACACACACACACACACACACACACACACACACACACACACACACACCCTGCAGTTTGGCCCTTTGCACTTTTTATAGCCCTGCTTAGTCTGTGTCTGTGTGTGGTTTTGACTTACCCCGGCATCTTGTTTTTTTTCCATCCACATGATTTTTTTTTCCCAGATACATTTGTAGACTCATTGTAATGGGATCTATTAGTTTCTTATCTCAGCTAATCACCCATTAAATAACCACATGCACATACACATATATATACACACACACACACACACACACACACACACACACACACACACACACTGACGCAGCCCTATTACTGGATAATTAGCAACCGGCCCATCATGAATATGCATTTCCCACTGCTTAATACACAGAAATATGAATATATCCATTCTAATTTCCTCAATTGACTTGTCATGCTTTTCATGATGCTGAGTTAAAGGCTGTCATGGCTAGCTTCAGCAGAATCCAGGGATCAGAGTCAGCTAACTAGACTGCTTGTTATGGGATGGGTACATTTTCTTCATTGTGTGAGGTGTGGACAGTTCAGTTCAGTATTGATATCTGCAGTGCTGTATTTCATGCGTAATCAGTTTGATACTTCATTAGCAACAATTGATGCTGGTGGCCTGCAGGCGACCTCAGGAGTTGGTCCAGCAGCTGCAGCTGTGAGGTCTAATTCAGTCCCCACTGGGCCTTAACCTTCTTATTGATGCTAATTTACAATATTTTTTTGCATTTTCAATTCAAGCTTAGAATATTAAAAAGCCAATTAATACCCTTTCTTTTTTTCATACCTTGCTGCAGGAGTGGACAGTCTGTTCTTGTTTCTCTTTGTTAGCCACTCTGCATGTTTTGTTGTTTTTCACTCTGCCCATCCTCTCTGGCCTGTTGTGCAGAGAGGATGCTCGGAGCGGTGTGTGTCACATCAGGTGCGTCAGGATGCCCATTGGCTACCGGCTGCCGACCGGAGCCATCCCGGCCAATCAGCTGTCGGCGAGCTGACCTTTTCGCTGGCGCCCTGACCCTGATGGGAGGTGAAGTGTGTTGCTGGTAGCAGTCAGTACTGGCACAGCAGGACAAGGAGGAGGAGGAGGAGGAGGTATAACAGGAGGAGGAGAAAAAGGACCAGGCCGGAGGGCGAGAGATTTTCTTGGCCAGTCACTCCTGTTCCCGTCCTCCCTTCTCCTCTCAACTCCTCTTCGGCTGGAGTCATGACAGCCTCCCTTGGCCGGTTTACACCGTGTTTCACATGCAAGGACTCTCTCGTCTCTTGTTTCAAAAGTCAGCAGTAGAAGAGTGTAACCGCATGAGATACTTCCAGGCTTGTCCATTGTTGTCGTGTGTGTGTGTGTGTGTGTGTGTGTTTGTTTTCGTGACTTCTTGTGTGTTATTTGAAATGGTGACTCGTCCCATTTCCCGCTAGCCTCTCTTGTCATCTCAGAGGTGCTTAGCAACAATCTGTCCTCCCGAATGAGAAAACAAAAATCAGAGGATGCTCGAAAATGCTCTGAAATGCAGTAATGAATATTTTAGACATAAAGGACCACTCTCCCAGCCTCCATTTGCCTGGCTCAGTCCTCCAAACAGCCCTTTTAAAGTCAAGTGATGGGGGTTAAGTTAATTATGCACATTAGGGCCAGCCTCCCTCCCTAGCTTGTTCAGTCGCTGTGTGTGTGTGTGTGTGTGTGTGTGTGTGTGTGTGTGTGTGTGTGTGTGTGTGTGTGTGTGTGTGCGTGCGGCGGTGGCTTGGGATGCCGAAACTCTGCCTTTAATTAAACACAGATGCATGGAAGGAGAGACTGTCTGTCACACACACTTTTAACAGCAGCCGCACGCATGCAGACACGCCTGGGCACATACACAGACACACGGCGAAAAGATGAAAGAGTCTAAGAAACTCTGTGTGTGTGTATGTGTCTGTATGAGAGGAAACATCCTCTTTCTATCTCCACTCTGCAAATGGATACATAACTTAATCTAAATAAAGCCTGAAATGACTTTTGCTTTAAGAGGTGCAGATATGTTGGGTATTTAAATGTTCGTGCACTTTTGCAGAGGAGTTTAAAAGTTGGTTTAGGTTTCTGATTAATTCATCATGTAATTTAGTTATGTGTCACTGTATGTTCTTTCTAATTTTCATACATTTTATCTGCCCACTTCTCATATTTTTCATCCAAACCTCATCTTTATAGTCACATGTCTTAATGTTATGACCGTATTTGATCTCCTCTGGCATGGCAGCTGATTGATGTAATCTGTTTGCAGGAAGCAAACGAAGCCAATGCTAATCAATGACAAGACTTAAATATAAAAAAAAAAATACCACTTCAAGACCAAAAATAATCAAACATCCAGAACTAACTGAGTCCAGTTGCTCAAAACCTCTGAGGGTTTTGAGAAAAAGCATGTTCTGCTCTTTGACTCCACAGAAGCACGAGAACAACAGATGTATACTAACATTTATTCATGTGTTCATAAATTATTACAATTGGTTAAAAACAATTTACTCTCATTTTACTCTGACCAGCTACAACATTAAAATGCTGCTTACAAAAATAATACATCAGTAATTAAATCTGATAACCTCAATATATGATTAAGCAGTATTACATTTTACAAAACCCTCTGTAGCCTTTTGTTTTCAACACTTTTAGTACTTGCTTCGCTACTTTGAATTACTTTGAATTTACATTGAATATAGGACTTTTACTTTTACTACAGCGGTATGCATACATAGAATATTTACTGGACATTTTTGTGTTTGAGTTTTTTTTAAATGAAAGTGGCAAAAAAAACTTTTAGCAGTGTCTAACCCAAACTCTTAAATCCTATAAATTTAGATTTTTAAAATGTTTCCAAGCTCAGTTAAGAATACTAAATACTAGGGGTGGGAAAAATAATCGATTCTTAGATGCATCGCAATTCTCTCTAGAACGATTCGATGCTCGATTCTGATAAGTTAATAATCGATTTTTATTTAAAAAATTTTTTTTTTTAAATGTGTTGATTTGTATTTAAAAGTTACTGTCTCCAGACAAGTACAAATCAGAAAACAGAGAATGAAAGAGGATGGGATAATGGACAACAACTTAGAGTTTAGGCAAGAGTGCAGAAAAAAAACACACAAAAGGCCAAAAAGGCCAAAAGGAAAAAAAAAAATTAAATGTTGTATATATATACACATGATCTAATAAGACATGCATAAAATAATTAGGCAAAACACATATAGGCTGTTCATCTACGTTATCACATGACATCTGACCACCTCATGTTTCATGTTCTAAGAAGCCAATCTCCACCTTTAAACATGACTGAGCCTCTGACATGAAAGATTACTGGGAGAGAAGGTGACTTTCACAAGCACCTTTAAGGCTTAAGCATGGAATGACTACAAAATAAAAACCTCAGTAGACCAAACATTTCATTAAAACTTGTGTGTGACAAATACTGTATACGTCAAAATCTAAGCTTTGTCTAGCTGCTTTGTCTAGGAAGTGATTAGCAAACTCTGAGTAGCAAACTCAGATTTATATGTATATTTTTAAAAATCACGTATGGAAATGTACATAAAAAAATTGTTGCATCGATAATCGGTTTAGAATGGAATCGTTGGCTTCTGAATCGAATCATGAGGTGCCAAGAGATTCCCACCCCTACAAAATACTGTATATTATTTTGCTTTTGCTCATAGATTTTTTTTTTAATCTAAAAACATTACTGTTTTTATCACTTATGCCAGTTTCACTTTTAAGTTAGCCTCATTAAGATTATGCACGTGGTTGTTTTTTCCCCCGTGTAGGATAGAGGCGTTTGTTATCCTTGCAAGCCTTAAATCCAGAACCCTCTTCTCTCCTCTTTGTCTCTCGGTCTCTCCTGTGCCACAGCAACTGCCTCATTTTTCATTAGAGGATTGCCCCATTATTTCATTTCTTGTGATAAAATGACAAGAGATTACTCACGAGAAATACTAAATACAGAGCCGGACCGATGGGATCTCCCCTCATATGTAATGCTGCTGCACTATGGCTGAAGGCTTCATATTTCCTATTTCTCTCTTTATTATATATATCTGGCAGAGTTGTAGATACAAGAACTGTGTGCGTGTGCGTGCGTGCGTGCATGGGAGTACTGTATTACATTCTGGGTGTCCCAATCTGATCAGACACCACTAGCTGGTCAGCAGACCTTGCTTCGTTTTTTATAAGCAACCTTGTTTTTGCAGGAAAAATGTAGAAAAATTAGTTGCACCGCTGACAGAAATGTCAGCGAGTTGGGGGAAGAATAACTTATTTCATACAGAGAAGGAAGAGGAGGGTAAACACAGGCCAGCGATGGCTAACTGGAAAAAAGAAGAAGAAAAAAAACACAAAATAAATAAATAATAACCACACCATATCTTTATCTAAGATGATTCATATTTTATTTCAAAACAGTGCCTCCATTGGTCACATTTTTCAGCAGTGGATAATAGAAAATGTAAAGATACGGGCGGTGAAATATGAGTCGGTTTGGGGAGGTAAGAATGAGAAAAGATTAGCTTGAGATTAGAATAAGAGAGATGGAGGAGGGAGGAAGAGGCTTTTATTGTTACTGACCTATCAAACCCCACATACTGTATAACTTAGACTCGCATACCTGCTTCCTGATTTATTAAAATATTCAGTTTGTACAGTCTAACTTCTATGCTTTGCAAACTAATAAACATATGTTTGTTTTCTGCTATTGAAACCATTGTTTTTGCATATTCATTTGCCTGTTTGTATCAGATAACCCACCTCGAGTTCCCGCTGTTGTTTGTTCAGTGAAGTTGTTTATCTTGACTTTCCTGCTGCAGACAGTAGTACAGAGGCGGGCAAACCATTCCCTTGGTGGCACCGGAGTCTTTAATTTAACAAGATACCCACCAAGGAGAGTCACTTTGGCTGGCCCCCTCCATCCTGAGAGTCATTAAGGCCGGCCCATGGTGAGGGAGACCCAGCCAGGCATTAGCATAACCGGGCAGGGTGACAGAAGGAGCCCTTGGTCAGTGGAAACTTCCAGATCAAAGGCTCCAAGTTACCCTCTGGTTAACACCAGCAGGAAGCAGTAGCCCTGGGACACACACGCGCACAAGACAAGACATTTTATTTATTTATTTACTAATTTTATATTTCTTTCCCTGACTGGGTGGAGATCTGCAGTGCAACACTTACTAACGCCCCCCCCGATGAACATTCCAAGGTGCTGTGAGAGCCCTGAATCTCCCTTTTCCCAAAATAAAAATAAATGAAAGAATTTTATTTTGAAATGAATTCCCGCTAACCTGATTGTCATGACACATTACTTACCATTTATGTTCTTTTTTTTCTTTCAAACTGGGCCTCTCATTTTTCATGTTTTCATGGAGAACTTAATTCTCTCTTGAATCGGTTTGTCTTGAATTTCAACAAAAGTACGTCTGCAGCCATGATTACCAAATGTTTATTCTTTGCCTTTTTTCTTTCTCTAGTCATGACTAGCAGAGACATTGTGTCTTCATTGACATAGACATGGGCTACATGTGGATTTTTGTTGCTGCATTTTGTCAAGAATTTTCTAAGTGTTTTTAGCTGTGTTTCTTGGATGGTAGGGCTTCTATGCAACTGGATTTGAAATTAAAATGTGACTTGCACAAACACACAGTGAATGTACATCACTCTGAGTTACATTCAATAAACACAGAGAAGGGTGGCTAAGCTATGACCTTAGTCAGTTGTCATCATAAGTCAAACAATCTCCAGCATCAAATAAATATTGTATTATACGTTCAGAATTGAGTTTTTCACGTTTTTCAGATCAGGTCTAAAAGTACCATCAACTCGATACATCTTTACTATAATGTAAACAAGGTATTTGTGTCCTCACGTTTTGAGTACACACTCTTTTCTAAAAAACTCAAAAGGGTGGGTCATCAGGTTCTGGTTACATTACATGACATTACATGTGGAAAGTTAATTTCAGTCTCACAGCTGCTGTCAGGATGTAATTCACTCAACAACAATTTGGATTGCTCATCTTAAAAATAAGCCAGATTTTTCTGTTCACATAAAAAGCTCTCTTGTTTTTATCATGGTAGTATGAAGTGTCCCTTTCACTGTGCCTGCTCTGATGGCATCTGCTTTGATTTAGAGGAGAGCTGAGCGATTCACAGTGACGGACGTGGTCGACTCATCACGCAGGGCTAATTTACTTTAAGTTCTGTGTTGCTTCAGATCTGTCACGGGATCACATTGACGTTGCTATAGCTTTCTGTTGTTTTGTTTTGGGGACTAAGAAAGCCAAACAGAGGGATACTGTAAGGTATGACGGATAATGTTCTCTGACAGACGGGGCCTGTTGTTGGTGGACATGTCTGGCAGAGGCTGTGACTGCTGTTTGTGTGTGTGTGTGTGTGTGTGTGTGTGTGTGTGTGAGACCATGAGTTACCATTACTTGAAGTAGAAATGGAAGACGTTTTCTTTTTTCATGGATTTTTTTTCTAAACATATCTGTCTTTTGATTGTTTTCAGCCACTCTCATAAAGCTGTTCAGACAAGGCATAACTGTTGAATGTGCTTAAAACCCGCGAGTGTTCTTCAGCAGCTATTTGGATTTACATGGATTCCATTGTTTTGTGTAAATGAGAATACTCTTACCTTGCATTGACCTTTTTAGCAACTAGTTTCCTATCTTGTATTTTTGTTGAAGTTCATTTTTATTTCACAAGACTTTTTTTAATTTTAAAAGTCACTTTCAAAAGTCAGTTTTTATTTCATGACATTTTCCCAATGACTCTAGAATGTAAGATTTCCTGATGATTAGACCCGGCGGGGACCGGGCTTGCAATACGCAGGTGGAAACCCTGCAGCTCTGACCAGCGACTGCTTGACAGCTTTCACAAACGAAAAGCTACATCACAGCTACGTATGTTGTCATTTTGCCTTTTTTCTTTAACATTAACTGGGTAGTTTTGGGTTAATGGGTAAAAACTGACATCCCTAACGCATAGTAATAAAGTGTTTGCTGTGTGTGTTTACTGCTGCAGCTAGTTGATTGATTCAGGATTACTTTGGCATTTTTGTTTTAGCTAACAGAAGCTAATCTGGTAGCAGTTGATGAGCCTGCTGGAAGGCAGCTAGCATGTAATTGGCTGAAAGGCGAGGGATTGGTGAAACACTACAGTCATCAACAGGCTTATCAAATAAAGAATTTCTATAATGAAATCAAAATAAACTCCATCAAAAGCCACTTATTATGAATTAAGAATGATAAAATAACATCCGTCCATTTGTTGCATTTTAATCTAATAAATTATTTTACAATGTATTGGTTAAGTTACATATTTAACTCTACTTTTCATATGGTAATTTATTTTTTATGTCTATTTATTTATTTAATATTTAAGCTTTGGGGCTCAATTTAAAGAACTGAAAAAAAAAACAAAACTTTGAATGCCTTGTTCAATCAATGTTTGCACTTACCAGGTGGAACAGTGAAATGAAGCCACATAGATGATTAATGGCCGATTATTGGAATAGTTAACGAACTTGTTAACCATCCAAACTTGAACAGTTATTTAGGAAACAATTTGATGTTCGAAGACATTTAGCTTAGAGTTCATAGTAATAAAAAAAACTGGCTTTTGCCTTTAGGCATCAGTTTAGCGACATTTAATTAGCTGAAATCAATTATTTCCCTTAAATTCTATCATGAAAAGCCATGTAGGTGCAGTCATTTTCTTAAGCAGTATGGCTGTGGATCAGTATTTTTTTACTGGGAATAGAAGTCATAGCTTACCCTTTGAGCCACAGCTCACAGTATCACAGTCTTAGTCCACGTGAAGAGTTGCTTTGAAAAACTAGTGGAAAACCTCCCTCTTATCAAGGTCTTGGTCCAACTGCTGTGCTCTCAATATGACCAAACAAAATGAGAAATCATACCCTGATGAGGAATCTTTGAGTCAAAACACGTTGGTTAACCATGTATTGATAAAGGATTTTTAACTTACTATCACAGTGTCTCGAATGATTTTTAGACTGCCAACCTAGTATACCATGGACTCCCATTAAAAGTAAGCTGGACAGTCTTTTCAGTTTTTTTTATTCTCACTCAACTACTTGCCCTAACCTTGAAGAGCACCGGATTTTGCACTTCACCAACACCAAGTTTCTTGACCCAGTGCACTCCCTATATTTTCTTCAAAATGACAAATCCTTCCATGCTTTAAAATAACTTCTGTGATCCAACTGTGTAAAAATCCCTGTAGTTAACACATTGCTCTTTCAGCTAAGCAGAACGAGTTTCAAAGCTGCTGCCCTGCTCCGTTTTGCAAGGGAAACTGTAGCTTCCTACCACACTCCTTGCAGATGTTGAGGAATTGTTGGTCTTGTTAAGGGATGTCAGTCTACACTTCCCTTCTGTCTAATTAGAGACGGGAGTCCTTGTCATTTGTTTGATAATGAGGAATCATGAGGGCTTCTTATTTTTCTCTGATATTATACTGTGTCTACAAGTGAACAGGGGACACACGTTTCCATATTTTAAGGCAGCGGTGTAAACAGGGTCGCTTGTTTTTCAGTTTTAGTTTTTTAATACATGCACTGACAATTACCTAGTGGCAGTAGCCTTGCAGAGACAGCAGAGTGCTGGGCTGGGTGGCTGACTTGTTGGCTGACTGGCTTGTCTCTTGGAAACCTGTGAAATATGATTTACATTGAGAGCATGTTGTAGCAAACCCTAGCCCACGGTATGCATATTCCCCCATTGTTTGTGACAGTTGGTTGTACCTGCGCTGGGGGGAAGAGCATCAAGTAGGAATCCGACTTTGCATTTCAGTGGCTGAGCTTAGGGTCAGGAGCGCATCTGGGTGACTGGGAGGTTTCTGTGTGCGGTCTGTCATTTCTGTGTTTCAGATTCCCTAACTTGCTCACACACACACACACACACACACACACACACACACACACACACACACACACACACACAGTGACACACACATTCGCAAGCTTACTTGTTGCTGTGCAGCCAGAGCCTGTGCGCATAAAGCAGCAGCCGCGGCACACAAACAGCCAACCCGGTACACTGGTGCACTCCTACACAAACAAACAAACAAACAAACAAACAAACCCACCTGCTGCTCCTGGCAAGTCGCTCTGACAATCAGCCGAAGGAGGGAAGGCAAACAAAACCAACAGTTTAATTTACATGACAGTAGCCTGCTTTACATTAGCATGCCATGGCAATGATAGAGTGAAGCTCTGCTGGAAACAGCAGGTAATGAAAAGTGATGGTCCTATTTGCGGTACACTGTACGTACAGGAATGGGAAGCTCGAGCAGTCGAAACTAATAGCGTGCACTATGTTGCATGTCTCCCCGACAGTCCTTTTGGTGTATTGGCAAAAAAATAAAAAAAATAAATAAAACTACTTTCCCAGTCCTTTCTAAAATAACTAATTTTCAAGCAGTGCAGCATAAATATAAGCAATTTGTTGTGGTGAAGAATTCAAGATTTGTACATGTGTTTAGTGAAGAGTGGAGTGTGATTTTCTTTTCCCTTTTTTTTATTTTTTGCTTTCCATTTACCCCAAAGTTTCCTCCTTTAGACGGAACATGAAATGTTATGCAGTTTGTGCAAAAGAATTCATGTGCAATTTTAACGAGCAATTAACTTCATCAATAAATAAGTAAACAGTGTTTTGGCCGGTTAGTAATTGCGCTGTATGGTATTTTTGTCTTGATATGGCTGTATTTGTACTCGGTAAGCTTTACTTCTTAAGACATTTATGCCATGTGTGTGTGTGTGTGTGTGTGTGTGTGTGGGGTCTGTGGGTGGGTTTGTTTTGTGCGCGTACATATGTATCCTGCTCGTTTGTGTTTTTGTAGATGAGACCATACACTCATCGTGTGTGTGTGTGTGTGTGTGTGTGTTGGCTCCAGTGGTCTGCTCCTTATGTAAAGAGATAGCATCTTCCCACAACAGATCAATAAGGGAATATTTCTAGAATCCCTGCTTCTCTCTCCGATTTAACCTGTGTGTGTGTGAGACAAATACTCATACTGACAGCCTCACTTGTGTGCTGGCGGTTAGGTTGAACTTAGCTGCCATTATTGAACCTATTGGCGTATTATCAGACTCAGAAGAGCCGTAGAGCCATATTTAGGTTCGTCTTTGCTCTTTGGTGAAAGGGCAACTCCGGTTAGATTTGTGTTTCCTGTTCAATTGTGATCTGTTCATCAATCAAAAACATACTCGATATCTCCTCAACCTTTGTGGAACATTTGATACAACTACTGTTTCATATATAAAATATAGGCAGAGCTATATTCTCCTCTCTGGAAACATGCACACACTTCTACTGCTGCTATGAAATATTGACACTCACATGTGGATACACTCTGTCTTGCACATACAATCTCCAGTCCACCACCCCCACTCCTCACCTAGCTTATGTTTACTTGCGGTAAATTGTCCTAAAGGAACACAGCCACCGATGATTTATGGTGCCAGATCTGATTAGATCCAATGTATTTTTACACAATGGACACATTTTTGCATGTGGTGCCTTAAGTTGGAGACAGTAGTCATTAACGACTGAATAAACCGCGTGTTCCCCATTACTGTCGTTGCGGCAGCGCCTTGGCAACAGAAGACGACCTGCTCTGAGTGAAAGTGAAAATATTTATCTAAGAAGGTGGAATATGACTGGGGATCTGTTTTGTTTAAAGGCTGCCATGTGACAGAAAGTATGGAACATTTTCTGGTAAATTTAAGCCTTGACTTTAATTTAATTAGCAGATTATTGACAGTGTTTTAGTGGGAGATGAGTCAATCCTAAGGGACTTGGACAAAACAGTTAAACAATTCCTACAAATAGTTAAAGCTTTAGTGCGTAACTTTTATAATAATGAACGTCCGTTACATTCAAGCCATTGCCAAATGAGTTGATACAAAGCTTATTAAGACAGTCAGCTCCACTCTCTGTATTTCTCAGTATGGCTACGTTCAGAAGATTCGGGCGTCCGGCGACTTTCGCGCACAGAAACTTGATTAAAGATAATTGCCTATTCTGAAGAGTCATTATATTTTTTTAATCCTCCCAGTCCTTGGCTACTAGCAACTGCGTGGGGGAGGGGTGGGGGTGAAGCGCAATCACAGAAGGCTTGTATCACTCACAGAATTGTTGTTATTACTTAGCATTCCTCATGGGGGAGACAGGAACTATATGCACTATAGCTTTTAAAGTAGTAATTCTTGAGTTTCTAGTTCTTTGATATTGTCACCGTCTTTTTCATTTACTTTATTATATGGATACAGTCAATGTCACAAAGTGCTCTGATGTGGCCGTCAGATCAGTTTGCCAACAGATGATGGATACGTTGGATCTTCCTATAATTTTGCGTTTGTGTTAAACATAGGGTTGGGTACCGAAAACCGGTGCTAAAATGGCACCGTTGCCTAAAACAACCGGTTTCTACTGGACCGAATATCAACGCGGATTTCGGTGCCACTGAAATGCCTGCGCTTCTCCCTGATGCTCCGAAACTGACGTTACAGGCAACAGATGCATCGCTGCACGTGACGCTAGTTAACACTACACTTGACAGCAAGTAACGTTAGCCTACCGTTAGCTAGTAGCTGGATTAAACACGGTTAAAATGCTGACAGCTAACGCTAAACGGTGTAGAGTGTGAATGTATTTCACTGTAGAGGATTCCAACACCGGGACAGTGTGCAGCTGCCGTTGTCGGAAAAACAACACAGACGGCGCGTGATGATGCGTTTTTGTGTTGCAACATTACAGACAGTAGGCATCATGTAAGTGACAAATTAAAAGAAATACAACAATGGTCACTAATTTGAAGTTCTTCAACACTCAGTTTATCAATGTTTAGGCCACAAGAGAAAACCAAATCTAACGTGTGGCCTTTTTTATGCGTGGGGCCAGAAACATGCTGTACAAAATTGAAAGAATCCATAATAGTTAACAGTTCAGCTGCAGTCGAACAAGAGGGATCGTCAATATGCAGATTAAAGTCCCCAAGGACTAAAACGCGATCTAGTTTGATGATAGACGTTAAAAACTCAGAGAAATCATCAAGAAATATACGTACTGGACCAGGAGGTCGGTAAACTAAAACACAGTAAAAGGGGTGTATTTTCCCAATCTTACACATCTGCAGCTCAGAGGAGTTGAACGAAGCGGTGTCCATCAAACTGCAGCAGAAAGAATCCCGAAAGACCAGCGCAAGTCCGCCTCCACGGCACGCGAGCCGAGGAGTCCCAAACACAAAGCAGTCCGGGGGGCATAGTTCTTTAAGATGAAAGTGCTCGTTCTCCCGCTGCCACGTCTCCGTAATGAACAGAAAGTCCAAGTTCTCATTAGCGAAATGGTCGTTCAGGGTAAAAGCCTTGCTCGCAATGGAGCGCGCATTGAGAAGTGCAATCCTAGCAGAGCGTGTGCGTGACAAGGGCTGGCCTGGGACATGCTGGATGACATGATCCGTCCGACAGGTAACCGGGCACAGGACACGCTGGCGGGGCGCACGGTGGCAAACAGGCCGGGTGGGGAAGATCCGGTCGGAGGTGTTCCACACAGGCGATGACGCACAGACCGCGTCCCGATCTGACTCGCAGACCGGAACCGGCCTCAGGCACCGCTCACTCCCAGGAGCTCTGGATCCGTTCGGCACAGATGAAAATCCACGGGATCGCCACTTTCTCCTCCAAACTTGGACCCCAGCCCTGAATCCCCGCTTCCTTCTCCTGCCGCGGTGCCGGGTAAGCAACAGGTATTCCGGCGATGACGCGTGGCATTCCAGTTTTGGAGGGAAAAACTCAGCTCAGCAACGCGGCCCGATCATACTGTATGATTGCGGAGACATAACTGGTAGTTGATAGGGTTGACACAAGGAAAATCACAAGGAAGATTACAAATGTATGAGAGAGCAGAGAGGTGACCGACGCATAGCCAAACACAGGCGCCATCTTTCTTTGACTAAAATGAGAGCCAGTCCAAGTTTAGTAAAAAGGAACCATAAGAACAACTAGTGGGAATAAATATAAACTAAATATTTCTACTTTAAAGGTGCAGTAGGTAAGCCTTATAAAACTAACTTTCTGTCATATTTGCTGAAACTGACCCTATGTTCCAGTAGAACTACATCCGGCTCCTCTGGCACCACCTACAGCCTGTAGTGAGATTTGCAAAAATCCACAGCTCCCTGTTCAGATGCAACAATCAGGGCCAGGGGGGGGGGTCTAACTGCGTGTCAGTCACTGCTCATGCATGCGCATTCATTCTCCCTTGTGGGGGGAAGGGCTTAGGAGACCGTCTTGGGCTTAAGCAGAAAGGGGGGGAGGGACTGAGAAGTTGTCGATGTTAAAATTTTTTGGCTAAGTTCTGGATCTTCCCAATCCTACCTACAGCACCTTTAAGTAAAGAAAGTCTTGTTTCTTTCAGTGTTTTGAAGTTGGGACTGTTTCGACAAAAATGGGCCCAGTAGAATAGCACAGAAAGATTTGCACATGTAGCACAGTTTTACTCATTTATTATACCTTTGACCTGTTAACTCATTGCTCATGAAAGTATTCAGACCTGTTGGTATAGTTTGCACACACACACACACACACACACACACACACACACACACACACACACACACACGCACCCCTTTTATGTCTTGCAGAGGTTGAACACACACAGTTCAAGGTTAGCCTCCAATTCAGCTCAGTCCAGCTCACAGATAATTGTCAATAAAATTGATCTTTCTGTTTTTTTTTTTTTACTCTGCTCATATTTTTCCATCCCCCCCTCCCCTACACATTTCCCTTGACTCCCTCACTCCACTCTCCTTTGCCTCTGTCCTTCGCTTTTCATCTTAAGCCAGATAAGTCTGCCTCGACTGCCAAGAGCACCGAGTATCACTGCCTGCTTTTTTTTTCTCCTCTTATGTTCTTCTCACAGTGCACTGAAGCCATGTCGCAATTTCTCAGGGAGTTTTGATGCCTGGATGTCTCCTGTCTGGGTCCATCTCGTCTGAGCTGCAGCGCCGGCCCTATGTGATCTGAACTTCGCTGCCTCGCTGCAGGTCAGCCTTCGCGGCCGATTAGTGTCGAAACGCCACTTTGGTCACAAGTTGTCGGGAGCGCTTATCGTGAAGATCAACAGCGATCAGTCTCGCCGCTGCGCTGCCTCTCTCTCTCCGAGTCCTCTACATCTCCTCCCTCTTTCTCTCTCCTTTCTGTTTTCTGCCCTCTCCCCTTTTGGCATTACCACCCTCCCCCTCCATGTTTTTCCCCTCAAATCACCATATTTCCATCCATATCTTGTCATTGTCTTCATTCCTTTCTCCCACCTTCCCCCCATGCTGTGTCTCTTGCTGGATCCAAACTAAAATAAAAAAAAAGGTTTTCCTTCCTAACAACTCCTCCCGTATTATAAAACCTCATGAGGTCAACTTAGATGTGAAATCATAAGAAGTAAGGATAGGACAACATTGTGCTAGGAGAGTCTGACGTAATCTAAGCTATGCTGTCCCTGTAACATCAGGTTTAACTTCCATGGTCTTCTTTAGTGTGATGCGCCTAAAGTAGGGCAACATTGAATTGTCTATCATGGCCGCTATTTAAGTGTTTCAATGGTAACTTGGTCCGGATTCTACATAATCTAAATAGTATTACCACGCCATGTGTGTTTTTGCATTTCCTGATGTGTTCATCCTCCTCTTCTTCTTTCTTTGTTCCTTCCTTTCAAAAGGAGAGAAACATGAAACGTGGTGTAAAGCTAAAAGTTGACTTTTTTCATATTTGAACAACAACGTGGTTTTGATAAACAAAGAAAAGTAAGGGAGCACTTTTCTTTAAAAAAAATCTTTTCAAGCCATGTCACCATTGTAAACTTTTTCCACTCATTATAAAATAAGAAGGTAACTATTGATTGGTCTCTATTCAGTGTAAACTGGCTGACATAATTTCAACCAATCCACTTTGAGTGCAATTACAATCTTTGTTTGACTGCATTTGCACCTTTGACATCCTCACTGAATCTTCTTCTGGCCCACACAGTGGCGTGTTCTGTTCAGGGGACACACATTCCGTTTGTATTCATTTGCTCTGCCCCCCCCCCCCCCCCATTCTAATCCCCCCCCGTCAGGCCTCGTCTGTGGCGAGAGCGGAGACGAGTCATGTTTGGCCTGTCAGTATGGCTGCTAGTGTCAGTATCTGGAGCTGCTGGTTCCTCTGACAGCGCTGGAGGGGCTGCTGGTCCTAGCAGAGTGCAGCCGTCACCCTGTGACACGCTCAGTGTCACCGATCCCCTCCGTCTGGTGACATGGCATCCCCTCCTCCTCCCCCTGTCCTCGTCTTTGCCCACCACTCCACTACACCCCCCCTAGCCAGTGGCCTTTTCACTGCCACTCTACAGTCAGTCACTCAGTCACTTACTGCCTCACTGAGGAGTCTTTAGTAGGAGCTGACCTACGTGTGTGTGTGTGTGTGTGTGCACGTGCATGCGTGTGTTTGAAAACTGACACCAGTTTTAGATTAAAGCTGGCAATAGTGTTTACAGTAAATATTCAATATCTTTATGTTTTGCCACTGATAGATGGATGGATAGATGGATAGATGGATAGATAGATAGATAGATGGATAGAGCCTCTGTGCACAGCAGGACTAAATATGTGTGTGATTTAATCTGGCCTTGGCGAGTGTGCAGCAGTGACAAATGGATGCTCACTATGAAACCCCCTCATCCAAGAGACAGTATTAGTTTTTGCTTTAATTACCAGCAGCAGTAATGTTTCCTATCCATAACTGTCGGCCTGCTAGAATGCAGCCTGGCAGAGGGGTGAGGGCCTTGTCTCTTCTCTCAGTGGGCCTCCTGTCTCTTCTACCCCCCCAATCCGTCTATCCTCTCTCCCTTTTCCCTCGCTCCCTCCCTCCGCCCTCCTCCTCTTCCACCTCCCTCCCATCCCCTCTGCGCCCGCCGCATCTTTCATTTCAATATTTCAATATTTATGCCTCATCTGAGAAAGTTCAAAGTCACAGTAAGGAGGCATAACTTTCTCCCGCCTCCCCGCCGACAGCGCCGGACCCTGCCTGGTGGACAGGAGAGGAGAGGCTGGTGACGGCTGGTCTGCCCTCCCCTCCACTGGTCTCTGGTGACAGAAAGAGAGAGGAGAGGCCAGGCTCGGGGAGTCGGATGCAAAGACAGACAGCTAGATGTTAAAATATGGGATTTAAAAGCTTACGGTGACACTGACAGACCTCAGATTGACACGTCTTTATTATAATATTTATAACTATGCAACTGCTCAGGTTAAAGGTTTTCAACCAGTGCAGTAATTCAATTCTTCTGTCAATCACTAATTGTTTAAAAAGGTGCATTACTTTTAGCCTTTTTGGACAATATTTAATATTCAGGTTAAAGCTAATATCAGTCTGTTGGTATGACACAAGGCTAGACACCCACAGCAAATATTAGCCTTCACATTCTGTAGCACCTCAAAGGTCCAGGGGCAGCGCTAAGGTCCCATGGGTGCCTGTGTTGGATCTGTTATACATGTCTGATCCCATGTCACTGTGCGGGAACATTTTTCTGTGGCTCTAACTGACCGCCAGTTGACAAAAATCCACAGCCAGTTTTAATAAATAAAGTATCTGACAAGTCCGTCCTTTGCTATAAAGATCTTTGACAGCCGCCGTCTGGTAATAGATTAGCCTAATTACAGCGTCCCCGAGTTTAGATCACTACGTCACGTACTCAGCCTGTCGCTCTAATAGCCATTACAGCCACTACTCTCCACTCCCCTCCTGTTAATGTACAGTTGTAACGGAAAAAAAAAAAAAAAGGGAAAGCCAAAAGGAAAAGGTCGTCCTCATTTGCATGCAAGCCTTCATTAGAATATGCGAATATGCTAAGGACCGGAGCTGGTGCTTTGCATGTGCAGGTGATGAATGGCCAGTGCATTGCAGAATAGGCCGAGATGGAGGCTTCGTCACCCTCATCTGCATAGCACACTTTATTTACTTATTTATTTACTTTTGAGTGCTTGCTCTCTGTGATACATCTCTTGTCTGTAGAATGGGACTGAGGAAGGACCCCGCACGCACACACACTTCAATAAGACGAGGCTTAAGTGAATGAGATCTTCAAATTTTCTCTTTTCAGGTTTTCTTTGCTCTTGGGGAAAAAAAGAAGGAATGTTTGGATGTCTCGCACTGTAAATCATTAGTGTCTGTTTACCACTTTATTCATTTCAGCAAGGACTTAAATAAGGCATTAGAAAAGGTAGAAATTGGCTGTTTATTGAGCCGTGATTCAACCTGTAGAGCACCAAGAGAGTGTCAGCGGTGGGAGGGAGGCCAGCACTTGTTTGAGTAAAACCTCGCAGGGTGTGGGGTGGGGTTTGCGGGGTGGAGGGCGAGTTTCCAGAAAGAAAGTCTTCTCTTCACTCTTCTCTGTTGCTGGGGCGGCAGATGGTGGGTGTCAAGACAACGGCAGCCATAGCCTAACAAAGACATCCTTTGTGTGTGTGTGTGTGTGTGTGTGTGTGTGTGTGTACTTTCTGAGAGGTGTAGAAGTTCTCTAGCATTGAGTAGCAGGCAACAGCATCTATAATAACACTTGAATGGTGCATTGTATAAATTCCTAAGCTGTACTCTGACTCAATCTCCAGAAAGTCCATTTAAAAAAAAAAAAATGTTTTTTACTTCAGACAGCTGACACATCACTTCACCTCTGAGGAGATATTTCGAACCGTACTCCGAGGTGAGAGAAAGTACTTTTCAATATCATCAACCAGAGAAGATGTCAGGTGTCACATTTGCAGTTCAACTTTCCATACCCAGAGAGTGTGAACTTCCTCTTTGTACAATTTTCCATCTCCATCAACAGTTATTGTTCTTTGAGCCTAATAAGTCATTCTTTGATAGCATGGCTGAATATTAGATTAGTACCATAGCGGTTTATTTTGCTCCTCTGGAGTGTAACCTTAGCTGGCCTTCACACAGGCGCGGGGATAATGAGAGTGGTAGCTGGCCGACAGACAGGTCTGACATCCCAGCTACGCCCTTCACTCAGCTGGCTGAGGAAAAACGTCAATACAGAGGCCTTATGCCTTATGTTTTATGGATTATCTGCTTTAGCAAAACTATAGCGAGAGAAATACAACTCTCGCTTGTCATGTTGCTTCAGTTCTTTTTAATGTGCGAGACCACTCACCAAAACAACAGCGGTCGAAATTAGAGGCTGTCTTCTTTGTTTGTTTCTTTTCAATTTTCCCTCTCTTCCCCTTCTCGCTCCTCATTCTTAGCATCTCCCGATCGCTCAGGGTTGAACACGCTGACCTGGTGTTCTTTGATTTCCCATAAACCTGCTTTTTCTACCTCATTTTTTAAGAGCCGTAGTTTTTGGTTTTGGACATATGTTTGATTTTATAAGTTATCATTTAGAATAGATCTGTGTCACGCGTCTTTGTCACTTCCACAGTGTAGCGTGTGTCCTGACTGAGCAAAGCCTGTTATCAGATCTCCTGTGCAAATTAAAGACACTCCACGCCTCTAGACCTTTGTGGGTTTTTTTAAATTTTTTTTTATTTCCGGGATTTAATTATTTATATTGATAGCTCTCTCTCTCTTTCTTTTCTTCCCTCATTCTTTCTTCCTCTTTCTTTCTTCACTGCCTCTTTTTCATACATTTAATTTGTTCTCAGAGGACAGGCAAATACAGTGTACAGTAAACAGACTGAATAAATCATGTTTGGGCTTTTTATGTGGGTGGGGGGGTGGTGGTGGTGGTGGGGTTGGGGATGGGGGGCGGAGGGGGCGTATCTCGGAGATACTGTTGGTTTTTATCCCCAGGAGGCACAGGGGAGGCTTGCTGTTGTAAACGGACCCAAGTGCAGCCCTGTTATCCGCAGTTTAATCTGCCCACTGGGGGACGGAGAGAGGTCGGGGGGGCTCATCACAGCTCCTGGTCCCTGAAGGAACACAGAGGGTGCAGAGGTGGGGACGGAGGTGAGAGTGCTGGCTGGTGTCTTTCCCCTCAATTAGACTCTTTAACAGGAGATGAGGCCCTGCTGCTGTGGTTTCCTGTTATAATGGCGCCGCGGTCAGCTGGAAAAAACTGGTTACAATATATCAGTTTGACTGGCTGATTAAAAATATAATGCTAGCATCAGCAGTGTTGTCTACCTCTGATACAGCGTAGCAACCTCTCTGACCACAGGCAGTTTTTATTCTCGCTACTCCTTCAAAGAAGTCACATCAGGGCAGCGAGGAAGGATTCAGTGCAACAGCTTTGGTGCGTAAATCTTGAAATGAAAGCAAACCTCTCTTCTCTCTAAATGAATGATATCAATATGTCCTTTAGCTGCATCCTGTGATGGACTCAGAGTTGTTTCAAAAATGTCTCCAACCTGCCAAGAACACTGGCAGTAACTGATTTTTTTAATACATAAAAGGTTTAAATTTGATGCTATTTAATGTCAACACAAAATGCTAGCTATTGGTGGGGCGGCCTCTAACTCACCCAATAAGAGAGTTCGCCCCATGTTGGCTGAGTCCTGCAGCGGCGCGGGTTCGAATCCGACCTGCTGCCCTTTGCTGCGTGTCATCCCCCATCTCTCTCCCCCTTTCATGTCTATCCACTGTCTCTATACAATAAAGGGAAAAGCCCCCCCCCCCCCCAAAAAAAAAAAAAAAATTACAAAATGCTAGCTATTGGTGGCATTTTCATGCCGCATGAAGATTTGACCTTCAATGCAAACAATCCAGGCTTTCAGAACAAACATAGGCGTCGATTTCGGTGGAAACGCGTACCTACCAGATTTCGTCATGATTCATTTTGTACCCACCACTTTTTTTGAAAACCTCGAGCTTCTTTAGTTTAAAAAAAGTCCATAACACATATAATTATTGAGCGACAGATGCCAAAAAATCCACAACAATCTCTATCCCCACAGAGCAGACACACACACACAGCCGCTCTGTTGCTGCGCTGGCTGCACGCTTCTCTGTTCACAACACTGCCTGTCTGTCGGGACATTCTGCTTAACGTGAAAAAAAGCTTAACGTGGTTTAATGTACCTAAACAACGATCAATCATCACCAAATTTCTCATGGCCATATCTTGTAATGAACACTTACGCCTGTCAAAAGAACTAAACAAAAATCCAACGATTATAGAAGTTATCTCACATTAGCGTTGTCTTCTTCATTGGCGCCTATGGTGAGGAAAAAGCTAGCTTGTGATGATCAATGATTACCAAATTTCTCTCTCATATTGCTCCTCATAACCACTGAAAACTGTTAAAAAATCGAACCAGAAATGTGGTGATGATTGATCGTTGTTTAGGTACATTAAACCACGTTAAGCTTTTTCACGTTATGACTTATAAACCCCATGAGAACCGTGGGGAGTCAACCCACAGCCGCTCTGCTGTCCTGCTGGAAATGTCAAGCAGAAACACTTAATGTCAGATAATGTCCATAATTATTGGAGTTTGGGTTAGATTTTTTTGACAGTTTTCAGTGGTTATGAGGAGCAATATGAGAGAGAAATTTGGTAATTATTGATCATTGTTTACGTACATTAAACCACGTTTTTATTCATTAGTAAGCTACACGACAGCGTCTTTCAAAACATGACCTGCGCAAAAGAGAAGAAAATGAATGCGTCTCTGTCCCCAGCACATTTCAAACCAAACTGACGCCCATGAGAACAAACCCTACTGGCAATGGTCATGCTTTTCTGTCTTAGTTATATTATCAACTTTATAAAAATATATCCAGGGATGTAAAATAATTTAGCTTGTTGCTAGATTTAGCATAGCAGATTTAGACCAAACTTAATAATATTGAAAGTACAAAGAACACAAATAGGCTCTTTTTTATTTCTCACTCCCCACCCTTCACCTCTTCTCCCAGCACGCACGCACGCACGCACACACACACACACACACACACACACACACACACACACACACACACCTGAAGAGACCTTATAAACATAAGGAAACCTGCATTACAAATTACTGCACATCATAGAAATTGTGCAGCAAGCTTTTTAAAATACCAGCGCTGCCAGTGAGGCGCTTTGTAATTTATCCCTTCACGGCTGTTAGCTGCGCTGCGCAACGGTGATTTATTTGGTTTAAGAGAAGTTTTGTTTAGAGAGATAATGAGCAGGACTTCTCTTTAATGATTTAACACGGCGCGGTGGAAGAGAGGGGGAGAAAAAGAAGCACATATTTTTCATATCTTTAACTGCACTGCAGAGAGGAAGGGAAGGAAGGAGAGAGATGCATTAGCAAGTGAAGCTAACGGCCTTTAACAAGCAGCATTTTTGGTTCATGTTGTTTTGTTGTGTAAAATGAGACTTTTTCACCTCCCCATAACACAGCAGCAGTTTAGAACGTTACATGTATTTCATTTCAAATGTTTCTCAGGACATGTTCAGTCTTCAGTCAGAGTTTTCTTCTTTTTTTTTTTTTTTTAATCCATAAAGGTTAATCGTATTTGTGCCGATTCCGCACAATATGGCACCCAATACACGTCTATTTGGAAAAGGACTATAGCCACTTGTGTAACTGTCTGTCCCTTGTTCTTTCTACACCTCTCCTTTCATCTTGACACCAAATACAGTGTTATTCTCTCTTGTTCAGCGTTTTCAAGTTTCTCCCCTCACTTAGGATTTAAATCCCAAATTAAAGCAGTTAATTAGAAAATATAATGATGCTGAGTAGCATAATATGCAAACAGTGCTATGACGCTCAGAGCTGGGGGCACCGTTAACACTGAAACTGCCATCGGCGCATAACGATGATGATATCAATAATAGATTACTTCATCAATCGCCGTTCTCTTGAAGATGGAAATGTGCTGTTGGGAAGGGACTGATTTTTTATTTTTCATTATTATAATTTATTTTTTATTTTTTTTCTCTCTCCTCCCCTCCCTTTCCCGTAGCTTGAAAATGTCGGTTTCATCTCACATTAGGGTGTGCTCTGCATAAGTGCAGGTGGAACTTGCTCTCCCTCTAAATGATCCTTTAATGGAACAGTGTGCACTGGAGCTGGGAACTCTATGGGGCGCTGCCACTGTCGATGAGAACTTCGCCTCAATCAATCCGTCAAGCCCCATCACCTGCCTCAGCAGATGATCCAAAAAACCCCTTTGGAGAGGCAAAGTGAGCTTTTTATGTACCTCCTCTAAGACTAGAGGACACACACGCAGACACGGGCGCGCACGCACAAGCGGCGGCATCATAAGTGAGAGGTGTCTGTTTCATTGAGAGGCTTGACGTTGATCAGTCGTCAGAGAAACACTTTGCCTCTCTTTTATTTTGATCAAGATCATCTTAGAATAGATCAAGTGCTTGCTTTGCTCTGGCGCAGGCATACAAAAAAAAAAACCCCAACAAAATCAATTCAGATGTTTTATTTATTTATTTTTCTGCCCAATATCTGTTACATGATGTGTTGTTTCCATAAGCGGATCTCTTAGAAGCCCAAGCCATATTGATGCGAAGTCCCCTCTTGCCTTCCTCAAACAAAGCGACAGCGCCACAAACTGCATTTGCCTCTGCTCCTCTCCCCGGTTCATATTCACTCCAGCTTATCTGGATACTCCATCATGGTTTTTCATATGTCTTCATTTCCCTTCTTTCTCTCCTGTGGCTTTTTCTTTCTTCATCATTCCATCACCATCTATCTCCACATTTGCAAATTTGACACCACATTTAGTTCACCCCATCTACTGCCATAGGCCCGCTTGTAGAACATCCACTAAACTCAGCTTGTGAACTCAGCAGAATCCCTCCTTCCTCAGTCCTTATTCCTGATGTCTTCCTGTCTGTCTGTCTGTCTGTCTGTCTGTCTGTCAGGAAAGCAGCCGCTCTGTCTGTCAATAAATATCTTATCTTTCGACTTCTTGTTCCTGTCTGTTTATCCGTCTCTCTGACATGTCGGCAGCTGTCTCAGCGCTGCAGGGTTGCTGTCAGCCAAGTGTTGGTTTCTGTTCTTCTGTCAGTTCACCTGCCTGTCAAAGCTTCTCAGATTAGACTTGTCAACTTACCTGCAGGTTTTCCGCTTCTCCAGGATGGGTTTATAAAAAAATAAACAAGGAAGAATCACATTATGTTTACCCAGAAGAGTAAATTAGTTGTGACATTGAGAAAAGTTATTTTTTTTATGCTATGGGTCTCCCTTCAGTGGTAAAATATAGATTGTGGGTGCTTCATCCCTAGACATTAAATGTGCTAATGTTTGTATGACATTTCTTCTGTCAATACATTATTGTCAAATTAGTTGCGATGCCTTTTGGAGTGACTGACTGTCACACCAGTGGCACTGTTCTTGCACATGTCTCTAAATTAAGACCACATTTCCCATAAATCCTGGTGCTCCTTAACTTACCCTGCATGCAAGTTGGGTTCAATTAAAAAAGGACGAAGATGATAAATAGACAGAAAGGGAAGAATTGGGTGAAAATATGGACAGGACTGGGGCGGTATGCTAAACGATGTAGTTGCTGCAAGACAATAAGAAGTGTGGGCAGAAGTGTAGCAGAGAGATGGATGGGACGGAGGAGGTAATATTGAGATAACTGGTAGGAGAAACAGAAGATGGAAGTGAGGAGAGATGAAGGAAGCTGAGATGGCAGAGGAGATGGAGGGAGGAGTGTGCAGAGGGGAGCTACCTGCTGCTGATGGCAGTCAGAGTCAGTGAGGGATGGAGGGCGCTCCAGCTGTGACATTAAAGCAGCAGGTGGAGGCCATCATTAGGACTGGCACAGGAGGCTGGATGAGCCCGCACACACTCATTTCTTTGGGGCCCAGCGGACCACTAAAGAGTGTGTGTATGTGTGTGCTTCTCCTCAAAAAGAGCTGAAGCATAGTCCCATAACTTCAGAGCTCATCCCTTCCTCCCCTTTCATCTTTCCCACATGGAATCCCTCTTCTTCCCCAGGTTTCTGCGGCTTTGCACGGTGAGGGTTGAGCGCTCCCTACATCTGGTAGCTCTCGTAATGGCTTTTCAGTTACCTTTTAACCAATTACAATACAGCAGTTTGTTCGATTTCAACCTAATTTTTCAGCTCATAGCTTTTCCTATGTTGCGTTCACGTTGTGGCGGCGCGCAGCAGGCAGCAAACTGGATGTTCAATCGTTTTCAAAGCTGTTTGCTAACTTTTGTCCGCGACAGCCATAGTTAGGACAACACAGCTGTTTAAAACATCTGAAATATGGGCACTAGCTTTATCCACCTTCTTCTTTTCTAATTTTGTCTTCTTGTCGTTCATTGTAGTGTCTTGGAGAAAATAAGTTGTTTTTCATAATGCACTCCATTTCCCCAGTGTGGAGATCACAAGAAGAACACAATGTATAACAATGCATTAAATGTTTAGAAGTGAATTGACAGACGGAAAATGAACAGTCACAGACATACAGATGTGTAATTGTGTCCATAGACTGGATCTTTTGTGAATAAGAGACATTGACAGTAGTGCCTATTTGATATTAAACCAGAGGTTGTTTTCCATCACTGCCAGGGTGAAGTGTTTCCTACCACACAGGTTCACATTGCTTGGTGACAAGAGTTCAAATTTCCCAGGAATGCTGTTCTAGTACCTAGGGTGACCTAGGTGAAATTCGGGACAGGGGAGTTAGGGGTGGGCATAGAAACGGTTGACGTGAAAGTCAAAACTGAAAGTCAAAACTAGCGTCGCCGCTATGCGTAGTTGCTTATCAATTCATGGCACTATTGTACACAGCTTAAAAGAAAACTACAACAGCCATAAAACATTTTTTTAAACCTTTATTTATCCAGGTAAATCGATTGAGAACAAATTCTCATTTGCAACAATGACCTGTCACATTCACACAGTCACACATTCATACCTGGAAGCTGCCCAGTACAACCACAGTCTGATCTGCTGGCCACTGAGCAGTTCCACTGAAGCAGCTGGGGTTAAGGGCCTTGCTCAAGGGCACCTCAGTGGTGGTAATGAGGGAGGGAGAAGCACTGCTCTTTCACTTTCCCCACCCAGATTTTATCCTGCCGGTCTGGGGATTGAACCTGCGACCTTCCGGTCTTTAACCTTTAGGCCACCACTGCCCATTATTAGGCTATAACTAATCAAAATGTGGGTTTAATCTAATTTTCGGGAAAAACAGGATGGTCGGACATCTGTTCAATTTAATTGTACCGGATGCCACAGACTAGAAATTGCTGGGTTAGAGCTTGGCGATATGGTGAAAATCAAATATCCCGATATTTTTGACCAAATACCCCGATATCGATATTGTGGCGATATTGTAGGGCTGACAATTGGTGCTTTCACAAAATATTCACACAATGAGATTTTTGATAAATAATCATCAGTTATGTTGATATAATAACTATGTGGGTAAAGGCAAATAATAGAACAGCTAGAACAGTCTGGTAAGTTCAGAAAATGACATCACTCTACTGTAATGCAGCCTTTAAAACCAGGAAAAGACAACACTTGTGTCATATCAGGATATTACGTTATCCAAAATTTAAGACGATATCTAGCCTCATATCGATAGCAATATAATATCAATATATTGCCCAGCCCTACGCTGGCTTCATATAGCACAGATATTGGGTGACTCATTGTTGGTGTTATTTTATTGTTTTGTTATTACTGTTGGGTTACTGGATCAACAACCCTTGTGATGGGTGGTTTTCTACCTGTGGGTACTGGGTAAAATTACCTATTGCGTCCGAGCTTTAGTTACCCACGCTGGGTCCAACCAGTACATTTGTTGTCTTTTACCTTTCAAGGTGAAATGTCAAAACCTGAAGAAACCAGCTGAATAAGTTACTTAACTCAAAGTTTGCAAAGTATGTCATGTCTGACCTGGCTCTATCCCAGCATGCCTTGTGCACAGCTCTCGGTAACGGGTGTGTGTGATTTGAGGGGTGTTGGGCTACGGTGCGTCTAAGCTGAGTGTTGCTCCAGGCCTTTTCTTAGATCTCCCATCCCTTCCGGACCTGTAGATGGGCCTATCCAGGAACACCATTAGGCAAATGAAGTTGTTTGTATCAAATATTGACATGTTATCTCTTCATCATCAGGCAGCGGGAGGGAAGAGAGAGAGAAAGATTGTAACTGTGGGTAATTGAGCCGTGTCTCCCATGCTTATCGGTAAAGCTCCGGCACGTCACGGACCTAACGAGCTGTGGCGCGCCGATTAGTCTGAAGGGAAAGTCGAACGTGAAACACCAGAGTCTCCGTCTTTCTTCCTTTCTTTCTTTTTTTTTCATATCTGCAATGGATATTATGAGCCTCCCTGGAGGGCAGAGGCACAGCCTTATTAGTTCAATTCATGGGGGGGAAGAGAATTGATATGGATGAATGGCATGTTAAAGTATCCCTTTGTTACAATAACCATCAAGGCTGATGGTTCGGGCTGATGATGCAGCCCAAGGCAGCAGGACGACAAGCTGAGGCCTTGACCTGGATGGCAGAGGATGCACACACACCAAGGGCAGGGGGCTGATTACACACTGCCTTAAACAAATGGATTTGCCCCTTTAACATTTAGAGTGTGCGTGAGCTTGCGTGCAGCCTGTGCCAGGTGCCTCCACAAGGCATTACTGTGAAAGATAGGGTACTTGTGGATGTCTGTTTTTGTCTGAATTCGAATATGTATGTGTGTGTGTGTTGCCTGTAATTTAGTAGTAGTAGTTTGGGTGTATTGGATAATCATATGGTGAATAGCTAATTGTAAATGTATTATTTGTGTGTGTGTGTGTGTGTGTGTGTGTGTGTGTGTGCGCAGCCTGTGTCAGGTGCATCCACAGGGCATTGCCCATCTTGCACTCGTGCCACTCTGAGAAAAATCCAGTAAAAAAGAAAAAATGGGCGATGTGAGAATCTCACAACATGCCAGTTTGATTTGTACCCCTTGCTATCAAAGACTGCTAATTAAAATCATATTTTGCATATGTCTTGTCTTTCATGCGCATATGCAAATTGCCCCTGTTGCCTTTCAGCACTCTGTAATTAGGTTTATGAAGGACAGCTGTAATACATAATTAACAGAAATGTTTGCAAGCTCTTTTTTCTCCACGTCTAAACACGACGACTTAAACAGGCACATGTGAAGTGTTCCAAGGCCGTGCTTTTCTCTCAAATATATTGATTAATTTGTTTACCCTCACCCCCTCAGAAATATCTTAATTATGCGGTTTGTTTATTTATAGATGATGCCGTCAGTCAGAGGCGCTTCCAGTGGGCCAGAGAAGTTTAGGATTTTGGATCTTGCCATTCTCCCTGATTGGACCATACAAGATTTTGTCCTACACTCGCTCCCAGTTTAACTCCAAGGCAACATTCTGGACGGGTGGATGGATTGAGTTAGAGAGGGTTGAGAAAATGTAGAGTGATGATTGTGAGGCAAAACAGCGGAATATGTTTGAATATTTATATGGTGGTTAGTTAGTGTCGACCTCAGGGGCCTCGGTGACGGACAGGACTCCGGGGCCATAATGGGATGGAGGACAGCCTCAGTGTGTGTGTGTGTGTGTGTCCAGACGTTGGAGGCGTTGGGGTAGAGAGGGCCTGACATAGCGACATAAATAGTGAAATAATTATGCTTTCACTTCATGAAAGACTTGACTGCTAAATGTAGAAGGAAAGCTTTAGAAAGGCACAGACGGGGCTTGCCAAAGGGAGAATAGAATAATGATCTACTTGGAAGAAACCAAAGTGAAAACCTCCAGAAAAGAAGGAAAGGGAGGAGCGACGGGGACGGACGGACGACCGGACCGAGTGTGTGCAGTGACAGTGCCAACCACATGACTGTCGGTTCAACTCCCTCGGCCTCTTTCATGTAGCTCCATCCTCAGCTCTCAGATGTGGTCATTGTCTCTCAGTTGCACAATAATGGGAAGTGATGGGTGCTAAATGAAAAGGCCAGGGGATGAAAACTCTGGTGAAGCAGCTTGGATGTCAGAGTAGTTAGTCCTGTCATCCGTTCATTATGTTTTCATATGCTGTTTAGGAGACACGGTAAACTCAGGGCCCTCGACGAAGTCAGGACATTGTGGTCACTGTCAAGCTATGGTACCCTGGCATTTTTGACTGCGTGTGCGTGCAATTGTATTTACTGTAGATACATGTGCATTTGAATCCTTGCACGTACGTACATATCTGTTTGACACATTGATGTACAACATGTGGAACTCGTTGACTAGATTTTCACTCTACCGTCTGACCAAAATGGTGCTCGTAAAACAAACATTCTCAAACTTTATTCTATTCTTTTTTGTGGAAAGTTTTGTTTTACATTTTATTTTTAATGGTCTGTCATCTATTGAAATAACAATAGTCTCTCCACCCAAAAACCTGTTTATGACAGATTATATTTAAAACTCAATGAGGACAAGCAACAGACAGTCCCTCCATATTCCTAAAGTGAATCACATCTTTACGGGAAGCAAAATGGAAGAATAACCAAAACAAAGACCCATCTTTTCTGTTATATAAGTGACAAACAGAGTGTGTTTATATCCAGCTTGACTTTAAGAACTCTGGCTCATTTATTTCAATACACATGATTGCAGAGGCTGTCTCCCAGTGATTCACATCTTCAAGTATTTGTCCCATCCTTCTCTTATAATC
>NC_050182.1:35829655-35834655 GCF_008315115.2 Sander lucioperca
ACTTATTTAGTTAATGGCTGTGTGCCGTCTAAGACAGCCCAGTGGGAAAATGGTGGTATAGTAAAGGTATTCCCACTGGTTTGATTTTATTGATTTTGATTGAGTGTTGCACATCAAGAATGCCTTTTCCTGCTCATTCACAGGAGAACAATAGCGTTATCTTGACGGTAAAACAAAAAGAGCATAAAACCATCAGTTTTGAACATGTGGTGTTAATTACAGCAACGGATAGCTGCCCCTAAGGAGGAACGTGGAATTAATTGTACATCACTTCTTTAGAGTAACAACACACACACTTTCATATATGACTGAAACTGACTTCTATCACATTATGTTTATACATGAGTGGACATGTGTGTCAATGCTATTGGAAAATTCATTCTCTGCCTTAGCTGTCACCTGAAGAAAATTGACATATTTCACCACATAGTTACATTTGTTTTCATATTTGTTGTAGTTTACCATGTAGACCTTGGTGTGCGTCTCAGTGTGTGTGTTCCCTGATGTTACGGCGGGTCTGCAGGCACCTAAACCAACACTTCAATAACAAGGAGTGGCTTGAGAGCATGATTGACAGCAGTGACCTTGCCTCAATTGCTTGTAATTAGTTCTTTAAAAACAGGGCGCCAAAAGACAACTGACCTGTCTCACATACCTGTTTTCATAGGTAATTGTTAAAACGCCTGCCATTTTCACGCTTGTAATAATAAACTCCTTGAACTAATATACTCATCACTCTTGAAACAGGAGTGCTGACAACCCAGAAGAAAGATATGTTTGTTTAAGTAGGGGGGAGGCATGATACAAGCAGCTGGAGAGAATGTTTTCAGTGTTTTGGAGATGTCTAATTGCTAAAATCTGCTCAGTTTTGCTGAGTGCAGTTGCTGTTTTTTTCTACAGCATTACTGTATGTCTGAGCCAAGTAAGCGGGTGCTAAAATCCCTCGGAAGAAAACAGAAAACCAGGTGAAAAAGCTTTAATACAGATCCAGAAATAGCTAGCATGATGCATGCAGCGCAGGTGTGATGACTCACAAAATGAAGACAGGGATAGTCAGAGCATCCGTTATTACATGGAGTGAGAAGATTGTAGAGAATGGTTGGTTTTGGAAGGAGATACTCAGTTTGGATTGAAACTGCCAATAGTAAAAGCATGTAGATTATGTAAATGTTTTGTATCTTTATTTTTGTCTTTAAATGTGTCCATTTGTCGTTTATAGTCAGTGTTTGTTTCGACAATTTTATTTTTGGCATGGTAAAAAAAGAAGAAGTTTGCAGTCAATATACATCAAATCAGAATTGGACAACAATGACGCATCTTATTTTAAAATTGGAAAATTGGCCTGACACATCAGTAAACCAATATTGTAGTTTTACATAATGCACCACATTTATTTCTGTATGTTCACATGGCAGAATTGATATATATATATATACACACGTTGCTGCGGCTGCTCAGCTTGCTGTGCCAGGGGCCGAACTCAGCTGAGCAGGCATCTGACTTTGCAGCACCGGGCCCTGGGCTTGCAGCCGCGTCCCAGCATGCCGTGCAGCACGGCCATATTGCCCCAGCAGTGAGGGCTGGGACCATCCAGGCTTGACGGGTGGAGCAGGGGCGGAAGAGCCCTGCCTGGAACCAGCATGGTGGCAATATGGACCACACGGAGCAGGCAGGGGTCAAGTCACACAAAAACCACGAGCCAGTGTGTGTGCAGGGCGTGCATGTATGTGTGATGGAGGAAAAGAGAGTGAGTTAGCAGTGTGATAAGGAGATAAAGAGTAGATAAAGACAACCCCTAATTCATTAAAATAAATCCTTTGCCTTAATTATTGATAATGAATCTGCTCTTTAATCTTTCTCTTTCTTCCTCCCCTTATCTGCCTGTGTCAGCACTTTGTCTCTGTGGCTTGGTGTTGGGTGGTAAGGCCTAGTTTTCAGCCACCCAAGGGCAGCAGTCAATAACATCCCGTTCTGCTGGTACTGTAAGCAGGGATTCGATAAGGAGCACAGAACAGGCGGCAGGAAAATATTAACTTCAAAGTAGCTGAGGATATTTGGAAAAAAGCTCAAATCATTGTCAAATCAAACCCACTGCTGCATCATATCACTATAACACTGACCAAGATACACCAGTGATCAGTGCCAAAGAGTAGTGCAACATCAGCAGACTGATTCTGTGTGCTTGCACTCATGAAGCTCCATTTCCCAGAGGTCTGTGCAGCTCACGTAGTCCCGGTGTGGTACTGGCAAGGCCTCAGCGACCCCTAGCTCACCTTTGTGTTTGCTGGCTCCTTGTTTGAACAGGAGCCAGCGGACAGCGCCTCGCTGTTTACCCTACTCAATATTTCATGGAGAATGAACACTCCCAGAATGAGGGATCGTGTTAATATTGCTGTTAAAATTAAGCGATAATTAAAATTTGTTAGTATAAAAGCCATTGCAGTCTATAAAAGTTTGATTACTGGAAAATTAGGTGCATTAAGTTTTTATGGGTTGGCCTGTGCTATGGCTTGGGAACGATTTTTATGCACTTGTCGTGGGCATATGGTGCAGAATTGTGGGAGAGTGTTTGTGGGTAGGGGGGTGTTGAGGAAAGCATGTTGGTTTTCTGAAAAGCTGACACACTTTAATGCTTAAATCTCTAACTCAGTGGTCTAACTCATAAGTTAAAGCCATAGACTAAAATAATGGACTTAGCATCAGTGACGTCACCCATTAGCTTGTGGACTGCCGTTTTGAAGCCAGTAGTTTGCATTTTGGCCAGAAGTGACCATATTTGGTCAAGAGGGCTGAGCTGGGGAAGATGACGCGGCTAAGCCATTGTGGTGTATGATTTAAATGATTTTGCACTAAGCTAAATGCTAAAGAGGGAAAGTCACAGATTTTTAACCGGCTGACACAAGTCATCTGGCGGAGTTTTGCCGGCTGATAAGCGCAGACCTCCGGATACTGACGCCTTTCATCTGTATGTACAGCAGTACACAGAAAATCGGCAGACTTTACCTAAAGCTACCAGCTAGCGCAAGCTAGCTAGCTTGGTTGTCAAAATGTTACCGATCAAGACCATTTTAATGTACACATGTGCTGTGATTAGCATTGCTCAGCCCCTGTCATGATTGACAGGTTGGCGTGTAGCCACGCCCTAAAGCATGGCATGCTTATCGTCAATTTTACAACAAATAGGACCATAATTTACTAAATGAACATCACACTGTATTGAAGAAGACTTGAAACTAGCGAGTGAGACCATGAACTTGTTATGGAAATGTTTACTACTTACTAAATCAAGTGAGAAGTAGGGTCATTTTGTCATAGACGTCTATGCAGTGGAACTTTTTTTTTGTGGACCAAATGGAGTCGCCCCACTGCTGGAAATTAAATAGAATTCAGGTTTAAGGCACTTCCGCATTGGTCATGTAAGTCTATGCTACTTTATGGCCATGTCATTTGGCCAGTGATGTCACATCGGTACTCCTATCGACGTATTGTTGTTGGTCACGCTAACATCCAGCTCCTTGTTACAGGTGCAGCGGGGTCCTATCGCCTCCTATTACTAATAATAATGTAAGTTAGCAGTCGACAGCTCGTCCCAGAGTTGGAAGCCACTGGTCATGTCAGAGCAACATAACCTTGACTTGTGGAATAAATCTGCAGCAGCAGTTTGTCTTCTCATAATAGCATCTACCTCATCTCGGAAGTGCAGCTCTAACAGTCGCTCCAGCTTTTTAAGTTTTTCTTTCCCTTAGAATGATGTCACCCACTGCTGAAACCCAAGTGACATTACTCAACCAGACAAGAACGGAGAATTTGCACAGTTCACCTTCATATTCATTTCACATCCTGTGGCACAAAACCAGGCAGTTATACAGTGACACAATTGTGCGGCGAACTGTTGACAGTGGTTGGACATTATGCACAGTGGGACTGTGGAAAAACTGGGATGTTGCCAGCCTGTTTTTCTTTTCTATTGAAACATCAGACTGTCATGGCAGAAATGGATGTTGCCAGGCATCACTAATGAGCCAATTAATCAATGAATTAGCTGAGCAGCGATTAAATTAATGCGAGCTGGACAGGCAAGCAGCAGTCTTGGATATATCCTGGGGAAGGTGATTAACACACAAGTAGAACAGGCAGCGATCAACAAGGCCATTATTAAGTTGGACAACTTCCTGAACTTTTCTCTTTTCAGCTAAATATAGAACAGCTTAATTTGTTTTATTTTGTGTAGACCAGAGAAATATTATCCTATTTCCCCATGTGGCTACACTGCATTTCTAATATGCTGTGGAACTCAAGAGAGATTGAGATGTTTATTTTCAATTATTTCGGCCAGTCTTTAAGGACCATCTTCTGAAACAAATGGCACACATAACCAATAGATATACACTTTCACACCATATCTTTTTTTATTTCATAGATAAACAATATAACATACTCACTCACTCCCCTGTCACCACATAAGTTTAAAAGATATTCATGGCCCAAACAAAAAAATTCCACTGAAATTGATGACATCACATAGTTAGAACAATTTCCTTATTATAAGGAAAGCTTTCCTAAAGAGGGAGTAATAAAAGGGTTACAACTTTCGCACTCTCACTCATAACTCTTTTCTTTAATTTGGGATAATTTTGGTAAAATAAATGATTGTGACATTGAACTATTCCTCATTTTACTGGGGTTCCCCTACTGCTACCTCAAGGAAACCTGCTGGTTCTCCAAACTCACTGATATAAACCACTTCCTCTCATGGCTTATTGCAAAAACCAGCAGCTGTTGTACAGCAGGCATTTATGTATCCTCTGGTATCAGATGTGCCTGTGCGGGCTGTGTGTGTGTGTGTGTATAGTTGCATGTGTTGGACATCATATAAGGCAGATCCATCATAGGTTAGAACAGCAGTTCCCAAAGAGTGTGGGGCCCATGCAGCGGACAGTCTTGAGCTGGCTGTAGGGGTCCTTTAGGGGCCTCCAAGGAGCCTACCGGCAAAATGAGGA